>NW_028186756.1:10093701-10107265 GCF_003343005.1 Rhea americana
GGAGAGTGAGTCTGAAGCCAAAAACCAGATAAAGTAAGGAATATATGAGGTACCAGTGTCCATGGTATCTGCACTTCCATAAAGGAGGAGTGTGACAGGACAAGGGATGCACAGTCAGAGCTTTGCCCCCCGCCCCCATGCTTTGGCCAGAGGCTTTTGCTCTCAGCATCACTCTACAGCTATCTCTTGAGAGATCCTCTTCTCTCTCTCTGTCTTTCCCCCAGTAAAATGTCATTTGCCGCAGTCATTTGTTTTGCTTGTTCATTTAGACTCTGAACTATTTAAACTGAGGAAGCTCCTGGTCACCAATCCGTAGAGTGCCTAGGAAAATGGCATTGACCTTGGCTGCTCCTTAAGAAATGCTGTAAAGAGTACAATTAATAACATCTCCTCCAGGGGTTTTCTTCTCTTGGCAATCACACCAAGTTAAACCACAACCTTGAGAAGTCACTTAGGGGTATTTTCTAATTGAATGTAATTGTCAAGTGAAACCAAATCCTATGAGAGATTTCAACATTAACAGAGCACCTCTGACTGCTTCGTCACTCTGACAAAGTGTTGCTCTCCTTTCCTACGGAATTATGAAGCCAYGAAATATAACAGTGTAATGGTTAGAATAGCAGGATGCTATTTCTGCTTCTGCCATTTATTCACCACGTATTATTGAGGAAAAGAACGTKTGTTCTCCTAAACTTCCTCATTTGTTTTAAGGGAAATAATAGCTGTGACCTTCCACATCGGAACTGAAAGACRTAATTCAGGCTTTAAAAAGTGCTGAGATGCTAAAGAAGTTCAAGTATTAATTACAACAATTTACGTCAAATGCCATTTTTCAGAATTCCAGAAATTCCTGAGTTAGCATGTGGTTAGTAAAAAGCTATAGATTATGTTTTCTATAGATCAGTTTATACACACCCAACACTTTATCCACATTCTTTTGTTGATGTGCTTTTCTTATCATGCTATTAACCTAATATTCAGGGTTTAGAGAATTTTAACAGTGTCAGCCGTATGCCAAAGAATAATGTTAGAGGCCTCTACTTTTTGTATTAACAGATATAAATGGCAATATCAAAAAGAATGTCAACCCCCCCACATTTTGCAAACTTTCCAGTCTGCCTGTGGTGCAAGCCATGTTCTTGACCTACTGAAAGCTAATGACAAAGTTAGGGCTTAACACTCCAGCAATCATGCAGGTGGATCTGTAAGGCTGAAAGGACAAGTGCTCATATTAATAAATAAATAAAATTTTTAAAAAAAGAGCGAGAGGAGAGAAACGAAAAAGCCAGTAACACTCACAGCTTGTTACATTAACTTTGTCCAAATACGAAAAGGAAAGTAAACTAAAACCAGTGGCCCAGAGTGCAGGGAATTTAAGTAACTCAAAAGAAGCTAAGGTTCTCTGCACTTAATGAAAAAGTCACTGACCTTGAAGAGCGATCCAAGGGACCTAATTTAGAACCACTGGAAAAACAGAAAGGTTATGAGGCAAGTAACCAATTCCTTCCATAACAGGACTTCTGAATGATACCCTGGCTGAACAGAGCAATTCATAACATGAAACAGAAAAAAAAGGAAAGAAAAAAAAGGGCAAAGACTTAGAATGAAGAAAAAAGTTAAACAATCCTGCATTCTCTGTTTTACATCAAATCCAAATCTACCAACATTTCCTACTATTTTATTGTAGGATTATCTTGTACTGTGGAACTATGAATTTAGAGAACTAAAATTTTAGACAAGCTCAGGGTGTTAATGACTTTATTATAGCTGGGAGGAAATAGCAGGAAAGAACATTTCTTAATTTTTGCCAAAGCTAAAGATATTATTACGGAAAGCCAAACARCAGTGCCTCCCTGGAAGTTTGTGGAATCCAACAGATTCCACAACTTTATTCTATGCAGGGGTCACACGTACGGCAGCTGCAGGGGCTGGAACTGGGACACAGATACATTTGAGCTGTTTTTACCATACTATCCTGTGTGGCTGGGAAACTCACTTCCCGAACAAGTAGAATATTTGGTCTATGAAATCCATTCCTCCAAGTGATAAACACTCCCCTGGGCTGATCTCTCACTTTATTGTTATTCTGTTTGACTTCCATAGTGCAAGTTAATTCAAATTTCCTAATACTGATTTTTCAACGATTCCCATGCGAGATGGAAAAACGTGTAGGAGCTTCCTCCGCACTTGTCTGGTTCGTGGGAGTGCCGGCCTATTATGTAAGTCTATCAGAGAAGCACTCAACAGAAAGATCAACAGAGATTGACAGCACTACATTTAATATATGAGTGAAAACTATACACATCTCCTTGTAAGTTTTATTATGTTCTTCTGACTTATTTTAAATACAGAAGACGGGCATAATATATTTTCATTAGTGAGCAAGAACAATTTGCTTTTACTTGTTGAAACAAGTGGATCCATCCATTTAGCTTAAAGATTACATGTGACATAGCATTGGCTGGCTTTGTGTCAAGAAAATTCAGTAGCAGTAATTCAGGTCGATTATTATATCATATTTTTAAGATACTCCATCTGGCATTAGTGAAGTGAAGAAAAATCATGCTTGTATATAAGTAATGTTTCTCTTATTCTTTACCATTTCCTTTCCTATGGGCATTTGTAAATACTAGGACAACATAGAATTAAGCTGTGGCAGAGTAGTAATGATTGAGAAAAGACACGGAATCCAAAAGTTACGTTTTTCTTTCGGGGAGGACTCTAATGACCACTGCCATCAAGGCTGGAGGCAGGATGGGTCCCTTTCCCCTTGCCTTACTGATTGTTTTTCATCATTACTTCTGATAATTATTGAGACTAATGAAGCACATCTCCCTGGCTGATAGCTCTGAAATAGAAAGACTATTGCATACTATCTATAACCCGCTTTTAAATACAGTAACCTTGACTAACTGCTCTGATAGAAGAAGGAAAAGAAGAAAAACGTTTCCTGCTCCGTATGACAGTAGAATGCTGTGCGCTGGGGATGACCCGCTCTTGGGTGGATAGCATTGCTGGGACACGGATCACCATGTTCCCCATTTCCCCAGCCAGGTCTGGACATGCCAGGAGCAATGACGAGCGATTCAGGGCTGGGAAGTAGAAGGGGACTTAAAAAGTGCCTCAACACAAAACACCACCCTTCAGAGCTAGAAGTCTACATCTCTGAGGTGCATTAGCAGCAGGAAGAGAAGAGATTGGAATGAAAAATCCACTGCTTCCTATTTGTCATAAGTCAGTTAGCAGCTACGAGTATACAGGGATATATATTGGTGAACACATGCTAGACTTTCACTTAAATAGCTCATCTTTGCTCTTGTGCTTCATCTTAGCTGCAGCTTAGTATTTTTCAAGAGGTTTTTCTTTTGTGCTGAAAGTACATTCTGGGTCAGATAATTTACTGCAGAAACCTGGATACTGCAAAGTACCTTTGTATTACTCTCAATCATAATAATGATTTCATTCATAGCACTGAAACTCTTTTTCAAAACTAGACCTGTCACTTAAAAGTTGTTTCACCGGCTCTCCCTCCACCAAACCCTTCCAGTTCTAAAAGCTCTTGGCGAAGTTTACACTCAAGCTCTTGTATTGGGGAAATGAGAAGCAGTATTTTAATGACAGGCATAAAAAGTCCATGTATTAAAAATATATATATTTTAAGAGTGAATATAATACAATGGTATGCTGTAATTAGATCTCATATCACTTAAGCTATTTCAATAAGTTTCTCCTTAGCCTGATCACAAGAAGGAAGCACGACAAGAAGGAAGATGACGGATGATCAGGCCATAACACCAGCAAAAGAACATAAATCATCTCCAGTCTGGACAGGCAAAAGAATATGTCCCTCATTCTGAATGCCGAGAGTGAAGCTCTATAACCGAGCYAACATTATACATATATGTGTATAAAAATAACCTGTGAACAATAACGTGTTGTGCAAAAAATACCACAGCCTTAGCCTGAACTGTTCTCATCTACTAATTAAAGTAGTTCAGGYCGAGGCTGTCCTTAGAGAAGGGTTACTTCAGAGATTTACTACAATCTCTGGATTGAGTATCTCTACTATGTAAACATTTGTACGTGTTGCCTGAAACGCACTGGTGTCAGCTTTGAAGTTTATGACTCTCTGCATCTTCACTGTTATGAGTCAGAACCAGGTGCAGCAAAGCAAGCAACTGGGAGAYGCGCTACGGCGCTGCACTGCCGTTGTGAACACTGGCTGTGAAAAGCCCATGCAGTTGCAGCCAAAATTTTGAAGACATTCATTGATCCCAATCCATCAGACAACATAGATGCTTTAAAATGGAAAAAATGAGTAACTACACTGAACTTAATAGGATCATCCTTGTATGAAGTTGCACAGAAATATACTTAGATTTTGTGTGCAATCCATTGTGTTCAGTATGTGTAAAAATAATGAAGTCAAAGTAAGACCATGSTATGTGACAGACAATTTTCCCCAGAAAGATTTCTGTTTTACTTTTGATTGAACTGCCACGAATCTCTCACAGCAATGCTATTTTATTCTCTTTTGAGTTGTGTATGTTACAGTATGAGAGATGTGATTTTACGTTCTCTCTTCTTGAACCCCTTACTGCAGTCAGTAAGGTACGTAATGGGGATGGAAGTGTASTGGCATGTTCCCTGGCAAAAAAGTGGGCAAGTTAAGGAGAAGGTTTCTCAGAGAATAGGGAAGCTCAGGTACAAACACACAGTTAATTATCACCAGGAAACAGAAATCAGGAAACATCATGCACTTGGTGTCATATCTGCTGAGGTAGGAACCCYGACGCTGCACAGAGTTAGCTGCAGGCAGCATTAAGAATGACTGAGCCCTCGAGCTGGCATGGTAGCTGAACAGGGAAGAGGTTGAAAGACCAACCTGATCCTGGACAGATAAAGACAGACAACTCTTTTCTCCAAAAAAAAGGCATCTGCTTTTCTGAGGGACTTAAGTAGAACGCAATACAAAATTTGGTTTTGCTTGTCCTGTAATATTTATTTTCATTACAAGCAAGCAACTTGTTTTATTACATGTTTACTGATAATACATAATATATTGAGTGCCAACATATTCTACACTTTCTGAGCAAAACTACCCAACAAATCCAATACGCTGCTTGCTAATAGACTACTAGGAAAATAATTTGCCAAAAAATTATAAGGTACAAAGAAAACTGAGTATTATCACCTTCACRTTCTTTGAGTCCTTCTTTTTGAGTTACAACTGACCTATATTCGACGTACAAAATAATCGGGTATAGCATAGGGAAAACAATCATATTGCCTTAAACAGAGATTTCTGTATGTTATGCTCTCCGTTTACTTCTCAATTCAGTGAATTCATTAAAAAATACATGGACAGCCATCTTYCAACAGTATTTGGGACACTGGGGGGAATATGACAATTCTGAAGAAAATTAATTGAAGTTGAAGCTATTAGCACACATATTTGGATTGACTTTTCTTATCTCAGACCACAGCTCCTTGAGCACATTAATTACATAGTTGATCTTTTTCAGTACAGGAGGGAAAACTGAGTTGCTCATTCTACACTATATATTTGTACACCGTCCACTCAGGAATGTATCTTTGAATGTTAATTATCACTAAAGAAAAAGCCAACTCTGACTGCTTAAGAGAGGTCATGTTTTCAAATGCAATACGTGTTCAGCTTTAGTCAAGCRTGAGAAATTATTTCAGAAATATGAAGGCAACCAAATGCAAGACTGACAAAGATTAGCAAACATAACAACAATTAATAATTGCATTACACTGAAACTACAATAAATCTGGCTATAAAATATAGAACCAATTACAAGACACACAAATCATTAGTAGGCTACCATAGATTTATGAGGAAAAGCGAGCCTTAATAACAAAACCCAAGCAACCTGCAAATCAATCTGCAATGCAGACTCCCAAACATTGTTCTTGAGAGAGCTTAGGAAAACTGACTTTGAAAAAAAAAAAAAAACCCACAAATCTTGGAAATCATAGTAGATGTCATCTCTTTCAATACCAGGTGTCTATATGCAACCAACTGACTTGAACACTGTTTCATGTTTAGAGCTATAAATTAGAATTACATGAAAGTATGAAGGTCACCTTGAGAAAAATAACAAAAATTGAAAGTCAGGTCTTGTAGAACAGGATAACAGTATAGAAAATCAGTATATAAGTAGAAGAGAACAGTATAAAGTGTGAAAAGGTGCACTAAGAATTTGTCTTTTTTCCCTTGCAAGAATATCATTAATTACTACACTACCTGATTATCTTTRCTTGAAAAGGCTGAAGAGTGAATCTGGTTGAATTCACTCTTATAGACTCCAAATTATGTCTTGTATTTCTCACTCATCCTTCATTTGCTATATKTTGGCGTATGTGAACATTGCTCTATATATGGTGGTGAGTCAGTGAGATCTCAAAAGAATCATCACTGCTATAGAACAAGAGGAAATACCATTTATAATTTACCAAATATAAAATCTTCTTACAGAACTAATGYATTCTTTGTGGCTGAGGTTTTAATTTAAGGAGAAATCTAATCATCTCTAGCTAAAGAGAGTTTGGCCTCTGAACTAATATTTGTGAATTAGAGAGAKCATAATAATTCTGAGTAGATGGAAAACACCCATCTGTTACCTTCAGAGGAAGTACTAAAAATTTTGAACATTGACCTGGTATTCACTTTACCAAAGTTTAATTGAGAGATTAACTTCAAAGGGAACAAATACCATAAGTGAAGAGTCAGAGAATCATTCTGTACAAAATCTAACAAAGTTCTCTACTACTACCTGAAGTAAGCATCTCYCATATTGTACTTCTTTAGAAGTAATATTGCATCTTTAGAAGTAATATCGCACTTTTAGGACAAGGAGACACAATTTCTGTGGATAAAGAAAACATAAGTTTAAGCTATAACTGCTGGCTAAAGTGAGACTCGAATACTTCTAACAATATTTTCTACAAGCATTTTCTATTTCTTTGTGAAAACAATACTTTCATCTTTAAATGGATAAATAAGTCAGCTTCCATATTTCATTAGTCTTCTATTGCAATTTTTTTMGAGAAGTCAATCATTGGAACAAAAGAGATGCGCTGGATAGTACATGCATGAAACGCCTGACTCTAAAGTAGTTGTAAAAGTTCTATATAAGTACTATTCTAAYGTTGACATACATTATTTCACGAATATATCAACAGTTTCTGAATAACTGTTATTTCTGAATTAAGCTACATTCTAAACTGCTTGTCCCAAAATATGTTGGCATACTTGTGCTGTAAATACCCTCACACACCTACAGCTACCTCTCACCTGCACCACAAGAATCATCTTTATCAATACTTTTATTCAAACGTTCAATAAGCAGCACCATAGACAGCAGAACCATAAAATCAATGTACTTGYACCCTGCTGGCCACACGAAGTAGGCTGGAGCCAACACTGAAAATTCTTACAGTCCATGCTTTGTCACACATGGGATGAATTATATTTAAATCACATAGCACAGTTTACGAAATTTCCCTCCTAATCTTTTAGCTTCATTTTAACTTGATTATAACCTTCCTACTTCTGCACAGTTTTAATTATTTTGTTTACTGAAATTTCCCTTTCTTTTCTCTTATTAATATTTTAATATCACATGGTACAATAGGAACCTAGATTTAAGGAAAGAACCTATCACAACAACAGCTCTTCAACTACAAAATTAAAATAATTAATTCTTGAGAAAAAAAAGATGTTTTAACACATTTTCTTTTAAAAGCACCTGGATTAGGTGCAGAATGGTATAGTCTTTAGAGACATATGGAACACAGTGTAATAGCCAAGCTATTTATCCTTCCTTTGCCCTTAAAACAKCTAACATTTAATGGAAAATGTTACACTTAGCAACCCTCCACTCCTTCTTATTATTGGATTTACTTTGATGAAAATCAAAAATAGGGAACATCTTTTAAGATATAAGGTAGAATGGCTGCAAGAGGTTTACAGGAATCTGAACTTAGTTGCACAAATAGTTCATAGAGCTGAGAAGTATCTTCCCTAGAAGCATTTGTTGGTTAWATTACATGAAAATAAAACAAACTAGAGATGAACAGTTGATTTTGAATTAGGTTCAAAACCTAGTTAATACACACAAACCACTGAATGAAACCTGTCATATGCCACGAAAGAATACTTTTTTCCCTCCCTTTCACTTCCAGCAGAATAAATCCTTTTTTGTGTGTGTGTGATATTGCAGGAGGGAAATCTGGGCCATCCACTCAGGTCCCTTCATCAACTTTTTTTTTTTCTAATTTGTTAAAAAAAGTTTTATATACTGCAAAAGGAGAAATATAGCAAACCTCCAACGCATACAAGCCAACCGATTATTTAACACAGAGAACAAAAGCACAGCATTCAGCGGTAGCAGCAGTAGCTTTCTACTATATAAAAGGCATATTCGATCAGAAATACTGAACAGAAACACGGAAAGCTAAAAGAATGAGGAGAAAAATCTTTTCAAATCAATTGAAGCTGTTAAATAAATTGGTAAAACTCCAAATATGGACATGACAGAGTCTACTCAGCAGCCGAACGATTACCAGCATTCTGCAGATCTAGAAAGGACGAGGCAGCCACAGCCTGGACGACTACTGTATTTTTACTTCATAGCTTTGGTCTGCTGTACAGCAGACTTACCTGAGTAAAATACATAAATAATACATTAGTTACCAGTCTGAAAGTGTCTGCTATGACTAGATTACTTTTGAAGCCCTGCCACGATGACTATATACACAGGTGCATACAAGAAAAGTGAACTGAGTCACGTGGAACAAATAGACTTTTGTCAGTTCAGAATATCGCTCTGTTATGTTTTGAAAGACAGAATGTAAAGTGCAACAGAATCCAGTGCAATAGCAGCACTCTCCTGGAAACGGCCWGAGGAGAGGCAAGAGGAGTCAACTGGCTGAAAGAGCCAACTACTGAGCATCCAGACTACTTAGGCAGTAATGGCTTTGGCAAGCAGAAAAAGAAAAAAGTGCAGCAAGGAAACAGGAAGCTTTGAAATAGACAGTCTGTTTGATAGTCACGATTCAGATATCCAAAGTCCATACCGTAATACATACACACTGCATGTATTCCCAGGAATCCCAAGTATGAAACGTTACTCTTGCAGTCTTCCTGATGTGAGATAAGGTTGATTAGTAAGTACCCCTGAAGAGGYCTGAGATAATCTCTGAACAAAAGCATACCAGTGGAAAAGGGCAAGAATACAACCAGCTGTAGTGGTCCTTTGCAAAGTATTGTTAATGAGCAACCAAAAATAAGAAAAAAGGCAGAAATGCCCACTAAAAAGTCAATAGGGATAATTCTGTTCTGATGCTTTACTGAACATTTAATACAAAAAATATCAATTACCTAACAACCCAACCTAAAGAACTGTGGCGTCCAACTTAATTTAAGCTTTTTGTTTCTACACAGAACTTCAGAAAAAAAAGATGCTAAAGYCAGGCCAGATTATTTAAGAAAGACTAATGGTGTGATTATTAACAAGGGACTTGTTAATTAATAGCACATGTTAGAAAATAATAAGCAAACATCTTTAAGTAGTGTTGGCTGGTTAAAAAGACACAAAGCTAAAGTGTTAAGCTGACAAAAGTTGCTAAAATGTTGAAGTTAATAAAGGATGAGAAACTTATTAAAATGAGCTGGCTTTTTTAAACTATAAATCAACACTTTGATTTGAAATGGCTGTGCTAGCTTTTGTCAGTGTTACTAACAAACTCTCCTCTGGGATGTCCCAGTTCCAATGAACATTCGTTGCGGGTAAGGATCAAGGGCTGAAGTCAGCTTGTGCGTATTTGGTCACTCTTACCTCCTAGCTGCTTCTAACACCCTGCGTAAGCCMAGTCTTGTATTTTCTGATTGGAATACAAATGTCCAGTTCTCAAGGAATGCATGGTGTCCAAATCAGCTTCTGGATAGTGACTCAAAAATAATTTTGGCTTCTTAATTGCAGTTTCCAGATTCCCCCTTTACTAACTTTCACAATGCATCATCAACATTTGCGATCAAAATTCCTGCTCAGCCTTACAGCAGAAAGATAACGAAGTCTGAAGACCAAAAATTTAAAATCAGTTTGCCATTGAAATTTAAAATGAATAAAAATGGCTAATCTTTCATTTTTTATAAAGAGGCAGAAATTGCATTGTGAATTTACTATGTATATCTCAACAGTAAACAAACAAGTGAACTTAATTTCATTCGGTCTGCTTTCACTTCGTCCACTTACAGATTCAGCAGCTCTAGTACTTGAAAACTGTGCTATTCCTAATTCAAGTCTGATTACTTACTTCTTTTTTATATAAGTGTTGCTAGAAGGCAATATTCACATACGTATTCAATTTAATAAATATCTTGAATAAAAATCGGAGTGTTTTTACTGTTCAAATACATAAAAGATATGACTCCTGACCTGAGAATTTGAAGTAAAATTCAAATAGACAAGGAGCACAAGCCAGGCAAAGACAATTCTGTGTTAAGACATGGTGTAGATGGTCAAAAGCAAACGAATAAGGTTTTCAATGGGGACTAAAAATGATTATAACAATTATTAATATGTAAATATGCCCTTTATCTGCTTCTACTTGCCAAACGATGCCATTTCTTTTAATTCAAATCTGTATCATTGTGTACTCCCAAATATATTTTTCCTGCCTTAAGAAAAATATCTCACAATAATAAGACCTTTTCACAGATCCTGCAAAGTTAATTGAAGCAAGGTAAGTACTAAAGTTAATTGAAGCAAAGAAAGCTCAGTACCAAGGTGAAGTCATCTTCACTTAGGGTTCATATTTAGTGGGCAGTCAACCTAACAGTATGACTAAAGGGAATAAAATTTGGTGTGTCAGATTTAATGATACAGAAAGTAGAGAGATAGTATTAAAATGCAGTACAGGTACATAGTCTGAGAGAGTTTATGAGCCCCAGGTTTTATTACTCACATTCCCCTATATGATTGGATGATGTATATTATAATGCAATATTCAGATGTTCAGAGCAAGGTTGTGACACTGCTGTATAAACCTTGTAATGCAAAAGGATTTAGTCTCCACAAGGCAAGTCTTAATACACATCATTTTATGCTTTTAAAGATTATATGAAACATAACCTTTTGTACTGAATGAAACCTAAAAAACATCATCATGACTGGCTTTACAAAGTGCTTTGCTTTTATTCTTTTTATTCTTTACATTTGCCTGAAAATGTAAATCTGGCATAGTCAATTAATTCTGTAGCCCCCTCCTAGGTCACAGATTTGTTGTTTTTCTGTTCCTTCTTTTAATCACATAATTCTCTTTCCTCTCTGTTTCCAGTGTGGTGCATTTGGTCTTCTCTTCTTTCCCCTCTCCATATTACAAATTAAGGTTTATTAATAGATTTGATTTCTATACATCCCTACCTCTTTTTTTCAAACCAAGTCTCTGCACTTCTTTTGGCTTAACATACTACATTTAATTAAGGAATAATTAATGTGGGCCATCTTGAAATTGCTGCCTTTTCAGAGTCTATTAAAAGCCCTTAATTTATTCTACTTTTAATATCTTTAGATACTTGATTAAATAGTAAAGAAAGAAATGTCTGTTCTCACATAGTGAAATGATAGACTGCAGATTAGCAAAAGCGAAGAATGCCAAATTTCATCTCAATTGTATTATCGTATTTAGAACTGTGCATTTTCTCTGTAACAATGAGTTAATCCATTTGCTGCTCAAATTTTTGGTATTTTGCATCACAGTAAACATCACAAAGGACAGATTCAGCCTCTCAATATAAGAAATGACTAAATAAATATATCATAGTACATAAACTAGATTTACCATAATAGATGAATGAGCAAATATGCTAATATGCCCCCCCTTTTTCCTGCTTTGATTTTCAGAATTGTCAGTTTTTCCTCCACCCGAATAACTTTCAAGAAAGGTCGTAGAAAAAGATCCTGAACCATTATCATCTTATGATATTAAAGCTTGAAAAGTAGTCAGAGAGCAGAGTAATGGGAGCTGAGCCAATGCGGAGGAGCTCTACTGAGAGAGACCCTGGCAGCCGCTACATTCCCAGCAATTACAGGAACAGAAACTGCTCTACAAGCCAGCAGTGTCTTGAGTGGAAGTGTAAGAGCCCTCACACTCTCCTAGAATAACTATTACATTGGGGAATTTTTTGATATGCTTGTTTGAATATGAGAGAAATTATTTTTTCTTGCTAAAATTATATACTTTTCAAATTTTTTCAAGTGAACAATCACTGCAACATAACTGATGAAACCTGTGAGTTTATGTAATGTCCACTGAAATTTTTTTAAAATGATATTCAAAATTGTACACTGGCTTTTAATAAAACTGATTTCTCATTATAGTAATGGAGCAAGTTCACAGAAAGAAAAGGATGAATAAATTTAAAAATCYCTATACTGTGTTCAATATCCATTTCCAGGTTTGCATTTAACCTTTGAAAGAATTAAGCATTTAGATATACTGTGTACTATACTAAAATTAAGCTACACTATAAAATTATCAGGAGGTATGTCTGTCAGGTAACTGTTATTTACTATGAATTAGGTTCTCTGAAAGTTCAGTGTCGCTCCYGATCAACATGATTCAGAACTTTTATTAGTAATTTAGGAGAATTTGTACGCAACTAAAATGTCCTGATACATAAGCTGAACCAAGACTGCAAAAAGCATGAAATAATTAATTAATTATTATTCACTAATTACTAAAACATCAGTTCAAGCTGCAGCAAAGAAACAGAGATGTGCATCTACTCACAAAAATTCAAAATATGCAAGTGCGAGGCAGTCTATCTTTCTTCCTTTCCATACATGCCCTACTTTTAGGGAGACACAGTAAACTTCAATATATTCGAAATACCAAATACCCTCGCTTCCCTTTCTACTTTCTTGTTCTGTCATCCACATATAAATCTCAGAGGGAGAATCAGTTGATGATCTGTATCTCCAAGCTAGCATTCAATTACTTGCTTCCCTCTAGATCACTTGTCAAGAGCTGCACGCTGGTAGGAGCTCTCCTGCAGCGCCCATCTCAAACAGTGCTTCAAACACTGATCAAAACACAGTTTACAGGCAGCTTCTCGCACTCCCACCAGCGTGAGCCAAAGCCAGGACAGAGAGGCCTGGGCTGGCTTTACCTGTCTTTTCCATTCCTTATTATTACGGCTTGTTTTCTCGTGTTCTTAATGTGACCACTCACCCACAAATCCTCCGGCGGTAAAGTACCYTTACTTCCCAAAACAGATCATCTTGCTTTTAACTATTATTTTTTATGAGGAAGATTTACCTTATAAAAATACTGAAGATCCTAAGGCTGCTGACATGAAATAAAAACAGCTGCTCTGAAATAATAGCAAAATTTACGTACTTGATTTCTGACGTTCCTGTTTAGAAACTCTCCGGGCAAAGACACGGCAGTGTCACCGTACTCACGGGCGTTAAGGAGAACTGCCCGGTATTGAAGGTGAGCTAGCGTTTGCCAGGTTTTCCTGATTTTTCCT
>NW_028186756.1:10107275-10202397 GCF_003343005.1 Rhea americana
TTTTTTTTTTTTTTTTTTTTTTTTTTTCAGTAATAGTAACACAATGGAAACACTTTTTCTGTTCTGTCAAATCTGCGCTTCTGCCAGCAGCAGAAGGCTGTGTTTTTACTCTGAATAGTTTCGTTTCTGGTATTCACAAAAAGAAAACTGAAAAAGCAAATTGGCAGAATTACTGGTAAGAAGAATAATTTCTGTAACACAGCCTACCGTGTTCCCATCATCTATGAATTCTTAGAGCTAAACGTAAGGTAATTGCCATCCCTCTAAGCTGTTTGCTCTTGTATTTTAAGAAGAATATGGCTTTGTCTGGAATCTGATGTGAGACCTGTTCTAGCTGCCTGGGGCCCAGCTAAAATTATTTTTTTTGAAATCACTGCTGTTCTTTGGATACCTGCTGCTTAATTAAAGTTGCAGTTCTGAGAAAAACTCAAGAGGGGYGCTGACTCCTCAAGCAGGGTTAGCAGGTATATATTTCAGAAAAGAGGGACTTAAAAAGGTCTGTATTAAGATATTCAAACTATTCAGGTTAGAGCGAAAACGTTCGGTCTTTCACATCCTGTCCCATGTTTTTCCTCTCAACTCTAAKAAACCTAACAGGGGGGACGATACGGGAGGACCCGTGTGCCACCACGCCGGAGAGAAACCCACCCCGGCCACCAGCCACCGCAGCGATAGCTACGAGGCCGCAGAGGGTGAGGATGGAGCACGCCTCGAGCGCGCTCCGCTGCCCAGCGCGGGCCCCCGGGGCCACCGAGCTCGCCTAGGAAGACGTTCTCGAGCTGCGCACGCCTTCCTCAGCCGTCGCTGCGAGGGCTGAGGACGCAGCACCGTTCTCGACTAGTGTGATCTGGAGTAAGCAGACAGCAAAACCCTCACGGATCTCGGGCACAGCAGGCCGAAACAGCGCTCTCCCCAGCCCCGCCGCTCCGAAGGGGAAGCGCGGGTCACCTGCGAGCGCCGGCACGCGTCCGCCCTGGCCACCGTCCGGTGTTTCCTCTGCCTCGGGGCTGGCTTCACCAGGTGCACAGAGAAGTACTTCTTCCCCGTAACAAGCATTCCCCGGGAGCATCTGTCGGCACGGAAAAACACGGGGTTGTTCACTCAGATTTACAGTTCTAAGRCATATAATTCCCAACAGGAAATAATTACTGCTGCAGCACAACAGCTGAGCATGAGATTTTAATAGGGGCTGCGTAATTGACCAATAGCAATATTTGAAATAACACTGCTTAGGAGAAGATTAATTTAGCAATAGGGCATAATTCAGCCCTACAGGCATCAGGAAGGCACGTTATCTTGCATCCGGTGCTGCAGATTAGACTTAGGGTATTATGGGATGTTTCTAGTTTTTCTCTAAAGCAYGTAGTATTAACCACTGCCGGAGGCAGAATATCAAACATTTATCTGCACCTACTTCCTTCATAATGAAGGGCTAATTCAATTTTATAACAAAAGGACAGGCTAGAAATGAGTTGGAGATAGAGTTGAGAAGCGCACACCTACTTGAGGCTTGTGCCTGTAGCTGAAGCAGCTGCTGGGCTCGGCGGGCTCCCTTAGCAGTGGATTAGAGCTCTGACATTTTCCAATGCCTTGGCAGGTTTTGAATAATATCTTAAATATTTATTTAAACATAAATTTCAAATGCAGTGCTCCCTTTATAAGGGCTAAGAAGGTGGACTTAGCGATGTTGTAGCAGATGAAGTTATTGTTTGCTATTTCTCTAATACCCTTATGGTTTGAAACCACATTCTGCTGCCACTCTTCTATTTAAATCTCAGCATATGACTAGTTTAGATAAGCAGAGTTTACTCCTTTTCAGTGGAGTGGTAACAGTGTTACACAACCCTGAAACTTAAACTACAAAACACTTTGCTTCCTGTTCTAACAAGGGAGTGGAGCAAGATTTCATTACTTGAAAATGATGAAACTTGACTAAGAATGAAAGTTTCAGCTGCTGAAATAAATTAATCTTCATCTAAGCCCCAGTGATTTAAAAAAAGTTGTATTTGACACATTTCCTACTTGAAAATGAAAATCAAGTATATAAAGATTGAAAAACGTGAACCATTTATTCACAAAGAAACCCTTCTAACTTGTACATTAACTTTGGAAACAAGTTCATCCCTTTCATCGTCTAACTATCACCCCAAGGCCATGACCTGATGTTATGTTCATTAGAAGCAATAGATATAAAAGACTAGTTGCAATGAAGCTGAACATTAAAGTGGAAGAAAGAAATAATTCACTGTAAGGATGTCTATTTAATATTTTATAAGTTTTTAGGTAATATTAAATGATATGATTGTAATTTTGTATTCTTGCATTTTAATTTTATATCAAATCATTTAAAATTTCATTTGTTTCAACACTTCATAGCAAAAACAATAACTGAACKTACAAGTGTAATGAAAACTATTAATCCATTTCAGATTTTGTCAAACGAGGCAGCTGTGCAGTTCTGTATATATTATTTTAATAACTATTATTATTAAGAACATAAGACCTCTTGACCAGTAAATGTGACCTTGTAGAAGAGTGAATTCTGAAGAACTAGTGTACTGCGCTTCAGAATCATGTTCTCCAAAAACCACATCAATTTCTACTTCCAATTCTTTTGCCCATCTTGAAAATCAAAGACAAAAACAAATGAGAAAACAATTCCAACAAGTTACTCTGCTTTTTTTTTTTAAAAAAAGAGAGAAAATATTTCTATAACATACATTTTGCTGGATTATCTATCAGTGAATGATCTCTATCGATCTCCAACTTCTTTGATGTTTTTGTAGAAGTCCATGCCCATTTCTGCACTTCACTAGATGCTGCTATGGAGTACAGTGCTATATAGAGCTTCCTTGGCATTTTTGCCATGTATAGTCAAAATTCAAATGTATGTTTCATAGAGACATTCAAAACATGTTTCTCTTCTTACATAGTGTTGTACCTGCAGCCTGTCTTTYGTCCATAAACCTCAGTTCTATTTTACATGAATGCATTTATATAAGTAAAGGAAAGCTAAGGGAAATCTTTGAAAATGAGGAAAAGTTATCATTAATGAATCAAAAAGAAACCCCATCCACGCTGTTCAKGTATCCTTATTACAAACGACTCGCAGCTTCGCAGGCGGCTGCACAGCGAGGGCCTCCGCGGCGAGCGCGCTCGGCTCCTGCCGGCCCTCTCCACCCTCCCAGAAACGCACAGGGTTTCGGCTGCCCCCGCTCAGTTCAACACGCCGTCGCTCGTGGGCAGGGGCAGCTGCCTGGCTGTGCTGCTCCACCACGCTTCAATCCCTTTGCCAAACTGGCAGCAAGATTTCTTCGCTAGCTCCCTGAAGCCCCTTGCTCATAGTCTGGCGGATTCAAAAGAACAGACCCAGCTTATTTGCTTCTTACGTGGTTACAGTCTTCCWGAATATATTTCAAGGTGCAAATTGTACATGACTTGCAGGCTCCTACAAGCCCAGCAAACCTTATGAGAGTTCATGCATTGATAAGAAGTACCTTCACATTCACAGAAAGGATTGCAGCACACGTGGGTGTGTGCCACAACAGGTTGGCGTGTCCTCCGTGCCTTTGCTGAGCTAGGAACTTCGAAAASTTACCCTGTCCTTCTAAGGCTTCTGAAAATGCCCAGCTCTTGTTAATTTTCAGTATGAAAAGAAAAACCCTATGAAACTCAGTTAACATTTCCCTGTCTCTTGTATTATTACATAAACATGCAGTACACATACCTTTAAAGAAAACTGTTTTCTTCTCATCTATTGGGAATGGTATCTTGCTATATCATCTTATTTTATAAGTCTGAAAGGTGAAATTTGAGTTTGTCCTGTAAATTCTGTGAATCCTAAGATTACAGAAAAATATATTACAAAGGTCCCATTTTTTCTTCTGTTTGTTATTCTCAGTTTGTTGGAGATCTCAAGTCAATAATTCTTGGAAACAAAGATAGGAAATACATTAAAGATCACATTTTTCATATTCCTCTCATTTGCTGTAATATAGGGAATCATGACCAAAAAGAAAAAGGTTTTATTAACAGAAGAAAAAGAATTCTGAACAGAAGACACTATACTTTGTTGTTGTTGTTGTTAGTTAAAGAGAAAGATCTAAGATGACATTAATTGCCTGGACTGTTAATTAGTGACGAGACTGCTTGTTCTGTTACTGTCACATAGAGAGGAAGGTAAATGCATTTATTTATTTTAGGGACTATGGAGAKATTTTAGCTATGCAGTGTACTTCTGGCCAGAGTAATTTTTTCTTCGTCAGTAGTCTTATTATACAGAATACCTCTTGAGGAATATATTTTTTTCACAACAAGCTTGGTAGTAACCCAGCTCTGAAATAAAGGTGTCTGTTGACCTATCTGAAAAGCTACCATACACGTATATATATGTTCAGATATGCACACTCATGCACTTTTTCAGGTATTAAGTTGCTTCTTTGAAAATGAACTAATATTCACTGGGAATTTCAACGTGGAAGCTTCTACATTTTAAGAAATGGGGTATTTCTGAGTGAAAAGTTTCTTGCCATTCTGTTTTTTCAAGACATTTTTAACACCACTTGGTCTAGAACTCCAACCTCAATACACAAATAAATAAAACTATTTATATAAAATTGTGGACATAAATATGCAAAGTTTCTATACTGACTGTCAGTCCTGAAGATCACTCCAAATTTGAAAAAATATTTGTGAATTCAAGGAGAATTTGTGAAATCTTCCTTTCACACTACCAAGAAAAAACACATTTTTCAATGTCTTGAAGACTTAATTAAGACAGAGTCTCTATACCTTTTGTGCCCCCACTTATCCCTAGTATTCCACTTAGCTGGTTTTCTGTGGGGAAAAGCAAAAACCCAGAACGGAGCATTTTCTTGAATAAGGACTTCAAATCATTTCCACAGTCCTTGATTTATTTAGCTCCCAGAAAGAATTTTCTGTTATTAGCTTAAGTTGCTTAATAACTTCATTTCTTATAGATATAAGTACACTTTCCATACATACAGTAACTAAAGATGTTCAAGTCTGAACTACATGACTGACTTTAAGAAGAGGTTGCAGAAGTGTGGAAGGAAGGAATTATGGCTTATTTCTGAAGAATGGATATAGATAGATACCTTTTTAGTTTTTCCCTTTTCCTTTTCCCTACATCAGAGTAAGGAAAATTCTGCAGGCTGAAAATGATCTACTTGCTTTTGAAGAAAATGTTCTATGTATTATCCTTAATATCAGCAGTATATTTCAATCCTAACCACTTGGAAATCGCTGTTCAGAAAGAACTAGCCCATAACAGAATTTTATCCTCCTAGTTCAAAGAACACAAGAGATGTCTTCAACTTTTGAGCCTAACTTTTGACTTTTTAAAGGCTATTCTGCATACACTACTGTGTCAATTAAACAAAATATACACCTGGAAGTAGAATCCCCTACAATTTGACCCTAGAACTGCCTTCCAGAAAACAATATCCAAAGTACTTGGGCACTTTTAGAAAAGGAGTTTTCCCATTCCAAGATCCCTGGGTTGACATTCAGACCCCACAAACCAAAGAAATGGATGGAGACAACAGTCTTTGAATTTCTCTTCTGAAAATCCTAAAGTAATCTTGATACAATTTATTCACACAATATCACATGTATAATAATGTCACTAAATGAACACACAATTCCCAAACCACTGCACAGAAACTGATTGTCTTTGTAAATTATTATAAAAATAATATTTGTTAGTTGAGAAGAATGATTTACTTTGTTGAATGATCAAATATTATTAATACGTATGTGGCATATGTATTAAATATTATTAATATATGTGTGTAGGCATATGTAACATATGACCAAGTTAAGAGTGCAAATGGAACTGTCTTCCCAAATTCTGGTTCTCTTACACATCTGAAATCGCAACATTTATAATTTTGATTTTTATATAAATTTACTTTTTCTTATAAAATATGGGGTTTGTATATATTTCTTACTTTGAAGATCTTTATTTTTAAGCATCAGTTTGCAAAAGAGAATAGAAGAATTCTGGAAATGTCTAGATGAGGACTTTTCAGCATAGCACTATTTTTGTTGCTGGATATATGTTTTGTATCTTTGCACATTAATGGATATTCTAAAAGTTATCTGGATTAAGCATCATCAAAGTTAACAGCCTCTTTTTATAAGACTRTCTTTTTCATTTTAAGATGCTATTAGAATAACAAAATTGATGCCTAGTGGGCTAAAAGCAGACTGCTATTTAACATATTTAATGAACATCTGGAGATTTTTATTCAAAGTTTTATTTTGTATTTTCTTTTAAGTATTTCTTACTTTTTCAAGAAGAATCTCACTTTGCCTTTCCCCAATTTGAAAGCATTATGAGCCACAAACGTTAACKCCTTGACTCTATTTCTTTTCCTCTGTTTTCCTTTTTGTGATATAAACTAGGTTATTATCAACCTGCTGTAACTACCATAACAATAATAATTACAAAAGTGGTCACTGTAGCCAGAACAAGGACTTGGGACTGACAGGTGAAGTGTTTGTATTCTATATTGGGAGAACAACAAAAGGCAGAATAACATTCAGTGTTGTTCTCCTCTTCATCAGCCTTTATAACCATTTAGAAAATGCATAACATACCTCCCCAAGTAGTCCAAACAAAGGAAAAGCTTATTTCATGTAGTAGCTAAAGTGGGCACCAGCATTTTCTTCTATCACATACGCGTACGTGATGTCCTCTGTGATTTGCCCAGTTGTACAAGGGAACTACAAATTTAATATTTACACAAAAATTAACAAAGCACTGAAAATTAATTTGTGTATTTCTCTCCTCCCTTTTTTAAGAACGATCAGTAAGTCTACCACACATTATCCACTTCATCATGATCAAACTCTTCTATAAAACTCAAGGTCCCTCTAAGCACTGGTGATCACCTTTATCTGTACTGAACCATGTTATCTGATCTATTTAAAACTTCTCTCTGAAGACATCTAACCTAAATTTCCAGCAGAGCTTAACCAATATTTAGTATTATTTGTTGTGAATATTTCATCTTGCTAAATGTACTTTTACACATATAGATTGTCTAAACACTAAAGCAATACAGTAACTTGCTAAATATTTGCATTCTCATTGTGGTAAATGTGTTAGACGGACTCGAGAAGGATTTCTGAAGAATGTGTGTTTGGTCCCCTGTAGCGACCAGCACAAGACCTCAGTGTCCTGAGTGGCAGAAAAGGTCATTATGGAAAGTAGGGAGAATTGCCTATGCACTCAAGAAAAATCTACCAAAAGCTCTTAGTAATCATTTATCCCCCCATCAAAGGGTGAGCACTGCTAGTGTACAAACCACTGCAACATCTGCCAGCAYGCTCAATTCCAAACACGAGAAAGCTCATTAATCCGAAGACATTGTTAGATTATGGGAAGACTTCTCCGTAGAACTATAAAACAATCACCATCCCCTCATAAATGAGGATATCCTGCAACTCAAACGTATAGTGGGAATAAACATAAAATCATAGAGTAAGGAGGAAAGAATGTCAAACGGTGAGACCTGGGCCAGAAAGGCAGGTGCATGTAACTYCTCATATGAAGCCTTGTAAAAGTTCATATGAAAGTCTTGGATCGCAGGGCATCACTGGAGGAGCTTGAACGTAGATTTAAGAGAGAGATTCTGAACACGGCCGCGGCGTCGCGAGGCTGACAGTTCACCGGACCAGCTCAGTGCGATGCCACCCGTTCAAACAGCTCACGCAAAATAACTACAGATCAGATCTGTTTACCTGTGCATGGACGCCTGAAAGACCCATTGTGCTTACTCTTGGTAATGTATTTTTCTCCCATTTATATACCTGAAAATGGAGTTTGCCATAACTTTTGTTAATACATCCAAAATAGCCAAATCTGAAAAAAAGGAGAGTCAACAGAAAAATCCCTCCCCCCTGCCTCTGGCAGCTTTATTTTATGTATGCAGTTTTATTCTGCTTTTCCTTTACATTAACTATTTCCAGGAGATCATATTGAAACTATAAGTTCAGTGACATTATAAGAAAACAACAGATGATGGCTTAGTATCTGCAATTTCAAAAACAATTCAGAGCACATGCATATTCAGAAGAAGTCAGAAACACTGAAAAGCCCAGGAAAAATATGTCTAGATATACAGGATAAAATTGCAAAAGTGCTGTAATTGTTTATAAAAACAAGCAGAGACAACATACAGAGAGCAGAACTGTAGCAAAAGCTTAGATAATCAAACCACATTTGTCTTAATTTGCTTCACTGAGTTATGCATAACATTTGACATATATATAGCCATAAATTTAATTTCTGTGGTTTGCCTATGACATCGTTACCTGTTTTACTTGTTAGTATGAAAGATTATGTATTTAAAATTGTTAAAATTAACTTTATTTCAGTTGTTCTTCTTAATTCAATTGAATAATAATTGAAACAGAACTATATATACAACTCATTTTCTTCTAACAAATAAGAATTGTATATACRTTATGTTCTTCCATTGTGTTCTGCACTATGAAATAAATGACTGTAAAACTTTATAAATGATAGTTATTGAATACCTACTTAAAGATGAACAGCTGTCAGAATCTGAACATATAGAGCAGTTATGCTAAACTAAGGCCAAATTTAAGAGTAAAAATGGAAATTCAAGTTTTGTCACTGGATGAAAATCTGGAAACAAACATAACCTGGCATCCTTCTACATCGCAAAGCACACTGATTGATGAGCGAAGTGTTGTGCTGCTGCCAGTGAAGTAAAATGCATGCAATTTCAAGCATATTAAGATTTTTTACACAGTTTGAGCTGCCTTGGAGAACTGCAACTGAGGCTGTCATTCCACAAGCCTGAGAAGTCACTTACAGCCAGGAAACACTGCTACCAACTGATCCAAGCTGCGTGTCCTCAAAACGAAGCCCTTGGATTCTCGAGTGCCTAACTGTGATCTGGAGACTAAAGGCTGCCTGCGGAAGGAAATATAATTAGTGTAATTTATTTCACATTTACATTTTTCTGAGGCTTTAGCTTTCATCTCCATATCACTTGTTAAAAATCACGTCATCTCCAAAGATAAATGTAAGCTCTATTTCAAATATTATGTGGTACTGAGCACAACTTTCCTCTCTCAGGATTTCTGCTATTCCAAACTTTTACTCCTTATTTGCTGAACTCAGAGCAAAATCAAAAGTACGCCTTGTTCCTCTTAAGAGCTATATGAGTCTTCCTTCGTGATTCAGGCTTTTTTCTCATCCCATTTCTTTTGGTCTGCCGCACACTCTACTTCACAAGTGCATCCAGCCGAGCACCCTCCTGGAAAATGTAATCTCTAACTGCTACCTTACTATTTGCTCCTCCCACCACCACTATTTAACAAAATAYGCTTCACGAACAAATTACGTGTATGTCCTCTGTCACAGGCTTAAAAATTATTTCAACAGAAATGAGATAATGTCTTTGTTATTCTTTAAAAATCCATGAAAACAATACACGGGGCTGAAATTGTTCCTAGGCCTACAGGGCAAATTCACGCTACAGGAAAAACCTATAATATTAGAAATTACAGAGCTTGAACTGAAGCATATATTCAATGTTTCAGTTTGCCCCAAGTAATGACAATAAGAACAAATTTAACGATGAAAATTGTAACGACTGCCTTTCCAGTTCAGGCTGTAAACCGGAGGTGGAGAAGACGCTTGGATAGCAAGGTTAAAGCAAAGACACAAATGACAGGACAACACGCGATCAAGACCCTGCATTCYGCGGAACAGCCTTGTTACAATCACAAAAGATGACTGTCAAACACTTACCAGGGTCATAACCATTAATCATTTTATTTAGCTGATAAGCAGGCAGCTTGCTGACTTAATTATATATAACAGCACCCTTAAAATTCCTGCACTTGCATAAATGTTGACAACACCACAGATTTGTATTTGGGCATTCTTGTTACTCAAGTGACTTCAGAGTCTAAACGTTAATTACACTTACATAATTATTGTGCTGACAATTAATCTGAAATTCTGTGCTGAACATGGAATGTTTACTTTTTTATCCAAATTGACATATTTGGTTTATTCCCTCAGTCACAGATGTACAGCCACCCCTTCGTCAATCTGGACTAACTGCATTATGTTAATTAGGAAAGAAAGTTTAATTTCTTTCCCCTGTGCACCCAAAGGAATCACGGGGACATGGTTGCTAAGACACATTCCTGTAAAAGAGAAGAGTTTCTACATATTCAGAGGCAGCAAATGCTGATTATGCACTGCAAACACACTTCTGTTAACTGAAAGCAGTGAACTAAATTTTAATGATTAAAGATTATTGTGTAAAATTGGAAGAACTTTAATAACTCAGAATTTAATTTATGATTACAAGCAGCATGCTTGGCCATTAAGCTTGGCAGCTAAGGTTGAATTGTATGTTGCAGAAAAAGGAGTTAGGGACAAATACTCAAAACTGGTTATTATTTTACCAATTATTTTTTCCACCTCCTGCTATTCTTTACATATAATAAAAATCTGTAAAATGTAGAGATCTTAATTGCTCTATTYGTATGCATAAAGTACACATGAAACAATTTCCATAAGTAAATATTTTCTTCTCATTGTGTAAATATTTTAAATTTTGATGAAACATATATGTTTTGTTCCCTTTTTAAATTTTCTTCGCAAATAACATATGAAACTTTTTCTAAAAAACAGTTGTGAATTGAAAACGCCTCCCAAAGCACACCTCTGCAAATTACCCACAGCTACCTCTTTATCAGACTGGTGATATAATTGGAATGTTTGCCACAAAATCTTATACAGCTTGTTATGAGCTCAAAGAAAGCTTGAGATTAAGTTCATATAGGTTACTGAGGATGTAAATTATGAGCCACATGTGCACATTACTTATGGAGACTTAGATGAAAACTTGTCCCTAGAAAAACCTCATCAATGGCAACCAATATCTCAGTGTAGGAAAAGGGCATTTCTGATTTTTCTGCTTTCCATTTGCAGCTGTGCATTGGAAATGAACTGGAACTGTTAACCTTACATTAATCTATGTTTTGATAATTTAGAAAGTTTAGCCAAAGCTTACTCTAACRATAGAACATATTTGCACTTTCTGCTCCCTTGCAGAGCTAGCTGTTGAGGTATGAAATATCACAAGACCAATCCCAGAACATTTTAAAGACAAGAAATGCTCGGGCTATGATTATGAAATGTGCTTTCCACGGGCTTCAGCCCACCTGCCTGTGCACAAGAGCCTCAGGGAACACCCATGTTTCAAAGCACRGTGCTGAAGGACCTCCTGAAGTTTGACAAACATCTGAAGGCAAGACAACACTTACTCTTC
The DNA here is from genome assembly GCF_003343005.1 of Rhea americana. Classification (NCBI taxonomy): domain Eukaryota; kingdom Metazoa; phylum Chordata; class Aves; order Rheiformes; family Rheidae; genus Rhea; species Rhea americana. The sequence goes on from NW_028186756.1 coordinate 10,118,627, forward strand.
CTGTACTAGTCCATGAAGAAGAAAGTGTATTTCCTAAGAAATGCTTATATCTGTTAYAACTCCTCACTGCAGCTCCTGCTGCCAGCTTCCCACACCATGCCAACTGGACATCACCAGCTCTTTGGAGGGCATGAAAGTCACCCAGAGTTGGAGAGAGATGGACCTGCTGCCCCACTGAGGGTCTGCCCTGATACTACCAGCCTTTGCCTCCTGACTGATACCTGCCTGGGCATGCTGATCACATAATCACAGAAGGGTTGAGGTTGGAAGGGACCTCTGGAGTCATCTAGTCCAACCCCCCTGCCCAAACAGGGTCACCAAGAGCACGTTGCCCAGGATTGTGTCCAARTAGCTTTTGAATATCTCCAGGGGTGGAGCCTTCGCAACCTCTCTGGGCAACCTGTTCCAGTGCTCTGTTACCCTCACAGGAAAGAAATTTTTCCTCGTGTTCAGATGGCACTTCCTGTGTTTCAGTTTGTGCCTATTGCCTCTTGTCCTATTGCTGGGCACCACTGAAAAGAGTCTGGCCTCATCCTCTTTACACCYTCCCTTCAGATACTTGTACACATTRATAAGATCCCTCACYTCAGTCTTCTCCAGTCTGAAGAAGTTCCCACTCTYGCAGCCTTTCCTCATATGAAAGATGCTCTAATCCCTTAATCATTTTAGCAGGCCTCTGCTGGACTCAATCCAAAACTCCACATCTCTCTCATATTGGTGACAGTACTTGAGATGAGGCCTCCCCAGGGCTSAGTAGAGGGGCAGGATCACCTYCCTCCACCTGCTGGCAACACTCTTCCTAAGGCACCCCAGGAGACCACTGRCCTTCTTGGCCACAAGGGCACATTGCTGGTTCATGACCAACTTGTCATCCACCAGCACTCCCAGGTCCTTCTCTGCAGAGCTGCTCTCCACAAGGTCAGCCACCGGCTTGTACTGCTGCATGGGGTTATTCCTCCCTAGGTGCAGGACCCTGCMCTTGCCCTTGTTGAACCTCATGAGGTTCCTCTCCGCCGAACTCTCCAGCCTGTCCAGGTCCCTCTGGATGGCAGCASAGCCCTCAGGWRTATCAGCCACTCCTCCCMRCYTGGTATCATCAGCAAACTTGCTGGGGAGGCACTCTGCACCCTCATCCAGGTCATTGATGAAGAAGTTGAACAAGACGGGCCCCAGTACTGTGCCCCGGGGGACCGCGCTAGCTATAGGCCTCCAGMTGGGCTCTGCACCACTGATCACAACGCTCTGAGCTCTGCYGTTCRGCCAGTTCTCAACCTACTTAACCGTCTGCCTATGTAGCCTGCTCTTCCTGAGCTTGCCTACGAGGGTGCTACGGGAGACGGCGTGGAAAGCCTTGGTGTGCACCCGCACAGCTCACTCCACCTCAGCCACTGCTCACGCGCGCTGGCCAACGAGGAATGGTTTGCCGGTTGTAAGTCATACGGCGAGTGCTTGCAGAGTCTCTTTGCGCTGGGATAGAGAGGCCTGACCCAAAGTCGCCCGGAGACACCGGCGCGGCGGGCAGCGCGCGGGCTGGCGCGTGCGAGCACCCATCCGCTGCGGCCACGCGTGCCGCAGGGCCGGGCCTCCGTCTGCGCGGAACCGCTCCTCCTCTTCCCGTCGTTCCCGCCACGCGGCCCACCGGTTTCACCTTCAAGCAGGTATGCTGCCCAGCAACACCTATTAAAACCCCACACGCGCAGTGGCGAACGAACAGTACAAAGGCACGATCTAYGTTCAAAATCATATAAACAATTGAGCGTTACACTAATTATATCAATAACTTAGAAAACACATGGCAATTGGCAAAAATCAACAAAGAATCAATGCTCTCAGTTTAACCAGGTTCCTTAAATTTTATCTGATATTCCTGAATTAGCGCTTAATGAATTTAATCCTCAGTAAATCATTTACCTTGGATGATACTCAGCTGTCTTTACATTGATTTTCTTTTCATTTGTGAAGTTTTGAAAGTAATTGTATTTTAATGGGATATAACTTCCCAAATTCCTATGKCTTTTCTGAGGATCTCAACTTAAAAACATTTTGAATAAATTCATTTTTTTCCACATGCTGAATCACTAATGCAATGAAAACTATTATTATAACAGTATATTGCTGTAAAWTTTTTTAAAGGTTCTTATTTTTTTTATTCTCATTCTTCATAGCCTTTGTCCAGAAAAGACCAGTTAATCTCTCTAGATATTAAAGTAAAATAATCCAGTATACATTGTTCAGGAATAATAGAACTAACTTCCAAAAATTCTACATAATTCTTGCCRTTTTACTTCATGAAAGATTATATTATCCCTTCACGTTATATCAATGTACATTAGTGCTATATTGGTTAAAAGGGATACCACTTCACAATTTATGCCTTGTCRACTTTAAATACACCCACACTGTTTGACAAGACTAAATTGTACATTTACTTGTCAGTTCAATACTGTTGTTGTTTGAAAATATTATGGCTCAAAGCAGCAAACACAAATCACATTCTTTTGTTACTAAATCCTACTCATGCATCAATCTAAAGTGAAAATGTTTAAGCAGTACAGATACACTAGCAAAAGACTAATACTATTTTTTATTGAAATACTTATTCACATATTGGTGAGCAAAATAATAATAAAAAAAGAGTGAAACAGCAGTTGCTATCTTCAACAAACTCTGTATAACCCTAAGATAAACTAAAGTACCACAAGATGCAGTCCATTCACATTGTTTAAAATAAAGGAGATATATATATATATTTATTTTTCTAAATAATAAAAATGGTTTTGGAAAGTTATTTCTAAGAAAAGATGAGTGATATAYGTTTCTGAAGAAAGGTTAAAATAATAAATGTAACTATTTGCATCTTCAATTAYGCTTTTCTCTAGAATATAATAATGGATAAATGGATAGATATTAACAGACCTGTTTTTCCACAGAAAAATCTCAAAATTGTACTTTAGCATCACAAAGTCCTTGAAGAGCAGCCACTTTCTGGTTGAAAGACTGCTTTTTTTTTTGCAGCAATAAGCTTAGTAAAAGTGAAGAAATGAAGATAAATATATAAAATATTAAAGATAGTTTAGACCAGTCAGAATACCCTGTGCTTCAAATATTTCAAGAAACAAGGCAAACCTGCTTAAGCAAACTCAAACACAAAATCCTCAGGTATTTCCATACGTGTTATTACTGTGTTATTCCCCAATACACTTCTGCATTATCGATCCACAAGCAATGATTTTGAACGTTACTGTAAGTAACAGAAAGGGTAAAGAGATGTCAAGTCTGAGTAGCCAAGAGAAGTTGAATGACAGGGCTACGCCAGCGCTGCGCCCCGCRCGTATTCCCGATAAACCAACTCGCCACGCTGAATTCCACTCCGGAATGCTTAAGGGACTGTGTTTGATCAGGAAATTCTCTGCAGGTTACCCTGAACTTTGTTCATTACTTTTATCAGTGAAAGCAGGGCAGCAAACTGTTTTTTCTTTTTTTTTTTTTTTTTTTTAAATGGCTATTGCTGTCAGGTCTAAAATTTAGCACAGAGTTTGTGCAAGAGTATTTTTGTTACCCAACTATAATTTCCATTAGAGACTAATGTGCATCAGTGTTAAAATATAACACTGCAAAAAACCCTGCCTTTTTTTTTAAGAATTAAATTCATCACATTTGTACCGTAAATTAACTTTTAAAAATTTAAAAATGAACATTGCCTTAAAATTCTGTTGTTTTATTTGAAAAGGTCACATTCTTACTGACTGGAAATTCTCATTTTAATTTAGAAATTGAACAATTTCAGATTTTTGTAAGTTTTCTTTGCCATCATTAGTTCTTGTACATTGAGACAACTYTATAACTTTACTAGTTACTGGTTGATTATGTTGCATTTAGCCGTTTTCCCCATTGTTTTAACTTACCAAACATGATCATGTCAAACAGATATATGCAAGCACTTTGATATGATTGTTATGACACTTGCAGTTTCTCTGTGGAAATTTGTTTTTTTTTTCTTTTTTTCTTACTAATTGCAAGTAACTCACTTTTCCCAACCTGACTCCATCTTTAAAAGAAGAAATTTTATTTTCTGTTTTTTTTGTTGTTGTTGTTGTTGAAATAATAGAAACATGCACACCCCAGATACCCTTCTCTGAGATGAAGCTTCACGGAACTGCAGTCCTTCTAAAGGCAAGGCAACCGTACTAAATAGTGCGACTGGTCCGATTTAGGTTTACAAGCTCAGGCCACAGTGTCCCCTCTTTTTACTTCTTTATCTAGAGATGTCAGGGGAAAAAGGCCTCTCTGAAAGTGAAGAAGCCTTATAGACAAAGGAGAGAACTGCACATAAGCAATAGCAAGGACAATTAATTGTACTAATTGGTGAGCTRAAAGCTCTCTTCAAAGAGTAAATCATAGTTCATAATTGCCTTGGGATAATCAGAACAGTCCAATAGGGATGTTTAACGTTAGTATCGTCAGGGAAGATTTGTAATATCAATGTTATGTAKAAACCTTTGCTTTTAAGAGAAAGTTAAAGAATAGGTCTTACGTCTTCTAACGTACCTGTTTCTGGATTTTAACAAATGATTTTAGCAATAAGTCACGGAAATCCTGACCGAGGATCATCACTGAGTTGGTAAAATTATTAACAGTGTCTGCTGATAAATCTGAAGCCACTTCAGACAGGAAAGGGCCTTTGTGACCAGAACTGTTCAGACCTTTTTACAGCAGGACCCTCTCCAAAGAGCGTCTTTTTCAACTCTTGCACGGTCAGACCGAAGGCCRCTGCGACGGACAGCCCCAGCAGCGAGCCTGCCGCTGGGGGCACGCCGCCGGAAAGCGGTGGTGGTGACACAGATGACACTGACAGGCTGACACTCTAGATTAATTTACAGCTGAAGTATTTCTGATGTCCTGGTCATCAAGTAAGACCATCTGCAGCGTGCCAGTCGTCCTTAGGGCGCTGGGAGGGACATGTAGGCAGCACCTCTCCAAGGGCAGGGACCAGCTCTGCTCCAGAAACCAAACTGTCAGAAAGCTATCAGAAGAATAACACTGGCAGATCCACTTTCTATTTAATTCCCTTGGTTATTWCCTTTTATAGTTCTTTTTTGTGTTATTCTTGTGAAGTACATCCATACTACATGAAAAGCAGAAGCTGTGGCTGCTTTGAAAATTGTCCACAACTATGAGCAAACATGATTTTCTACCTTATTCACGAAAGCTACAATTCATAAGCTTTTGCTAATGCACAGAYGAATGGGACCAAAGGATAGAAAAACTATTCTGCTTTGAAAGGCATAACTATACACTTATTGAAAAAACATACAGATTTATTGGAGCTTGACAAAAATCCATCAAATCCACAGCTGTTTCGTAGACTTTAAATAGAATTAATTGCTCTGAAAACACACTTCAAATAATGTTTCTGTGAGGATGCTCTTTCTGAGTTACCACCATGCTRTGGTAGCCAGGAATACATACTATACTTTTATTAAAAGGCTGATTTAATGGTTGGAATCCCGCTTTTGAGTGTAAATTCTCAGCTTGAGCATGGAGGTAAATATAGCCATTGCTTAAATAAACTCTGTATTTATGTTATGCTTGTCCCCTGTTCTATTTCTCCTGCCTCAGTTTATCCCAATTTTGATGTCATCTGCATATACGTATTGACAAGGTTTMAGTGAAGAAAAAGAGATGCTGAAAATCTTGCAGGACACCATGGCATCTCTAAAGCAGGCACAAGCCAGCGAACCTCCTACTGGTGGAGATGAAAGGCGGGATTCACAAGCTAAAGCCGGAGTTTTTAGCACTTCTAGTTACTAGGGCTGAGAAAGTATAAATTGAGTTACGAAATAAGAAAATTGTCAAAATAAAAAACTTAATTTGTTGGTATGTATTGCAAGTCACTAATGCCCTTGGACTAATGTAATTTATAAGAACTCTATCGATTTTCTTCCCTATTCTGATGCAGTGCGTATTTTAGGTAGTATAATTTTGGCTGCTTAGGCTCTCTTTTAGAGTTATTCATGTTCCAAGATAAACACTGTGAGAAGCATTTCACTTTTGCATATGAAAAAAAAGGCTTCAGTGCTCTGAACTTCAGAGGTAATTAACAGTGAGTAAATCTGTGAAAATTATAATGAGCTTCGTGATGACAACTTCATGGAGAGCAGCAAGATCCAGGGATGGGTCATTTACCCAACAGGATGGGTCATATACCCAACATGTGACTGACTGAATATAAACTTGTAAATAATACAGAAGTGACTATGCTGACGTTTAGTGAAAACAAAATATAGAAAGTGAGATAATTCTGAAAACAAAAGTGTGTATATATATATATACACTGTATATATACATATAACTTGGTATTTAAACAGCTTGTAGATCACATATTTAACTCACAGAATGCAGAGGTAAAATACACAGCTTCTATTAAACAAAATTGAATGAATCTAAAATGACAAAATTTTCTTCTTCCCCACCCCCAAAAAAGAAATATTACTTTCAGAAACTGCACTACATTCATTGTGCAGAAGACTATCCAAACTGAGGCCATTCTTTTGTAAGCAACACTTTCTTTTACATTTTAAATTTTTCAAATTTAAATTTATTTTGGTCAGGTTAGTAGAGACTGGTAATATTAAAAACAAAAAATAAAAAAAAAAAACTCCTTATCTTTCAGAACAAAGAATGAAGACTTTGAGCCTTTTGCGCCTTCTGAGAAACTAAAAGAAACCTCCCCCAAGCCAAAACTGATTATGAACACAGATCTGAACTTAATATAGAAGAAACCAGCAAGTCTATATTTTTAAGCAGAGTAGCCTGAAAACAAGTTTTTGTCTTTTACAAAGGTATTAGGCAATGGGTAGTGGGACGGAAATATATATAGCTTTCTACGTGGCAGTTCATTTGCTTTATATTCRAATGAAGAAAACTTAAAAATTGAAACTTCTATCTCCAGTTTCTGCTTTATCGTGATTAAAGCACAGTACTTTCCTACCTTCAATATTTAAGTATTTATAAGCGTCCTACAGTGTTATTTCACCAACTCTACTGCAAAATGATGAAGTGTTTCTAAAATATAGAGGGGCGCTTAATTTTAAAGGCGGACTTCAGAACAATTTCAACTTTCAATATTTTTYAAGTATACTATTGTCTGTTTGCAATCACTTCAAAGGACTAATTAAAATTGAAAAATTTAAGAAGAATTGTACTTCAGGCATCACTGAAGCAAGCTGTGCTACTTATGTTTTCCCTGTATTTTTTAAACAAGTTGCATTTWCACATACAAAACATGGAAAAACATGTCTGTTTTCATTCAAAAGCAACTTTACATTGAAAGTGTACACTGACTACACTGAAAATAAATAGAACTGTTATTTAATTTTTCTAGACTTGATAGAAGTATATAGTATTCAAGAAATAATAAAAACTTTAAGACTGAGATGAACTGGATTTGAAGAAAATCATTTTATACACAGCCAGAGAGATAAAACATATGAAATTTCTTTTGACCTAATGAAAATTCAAAGGTAAATTAATTTGGTCAAAATATACAACCAGATTTAAAGACATTATCTCTTTGCAGGCAGAGATAATATGATCAGGAAAACATATTTCTTTTCTTGACAACTGTTCTATTCATGATTTATTAACTTTTCATTATTACCTGCAGTTCTCTCTTTCTGTGTGTTTTATACACCTTTCCAATTTGCTGAAATGCACACTTAGAAAGATACTGGTGAGGCATGTCTAAATAAATTAATCATTTTTGCTTAGGATTTCACATTTCAGTATTCTTTAAGTTTGAAGCTAACTACTACTTAATCACCATGTGAGCCAAGGAAAAGTACCAATTTTAATACAGCTATGAGAGATTGCTAAAGCAATTGTGAACAGAGCATAAGACACATTAATGATCTCTCCTTTGACTGAGAGAAAAAACAGCATGCAGAGAAGTGAAATGTTTTTATTATTATTATTATTTGCTTAAAAACTTAACAGTAATGGTGGCCTTTTTTTTCCCCCTGAGACCTTGCTTTCCAAGGCAATATATCTGTTTCTTTTCATTATTATACTTAATAGAAATAGGTAGATTATATAGGTTGCTCCTTATGCATGCTTGTTTACTTGAGCGAATGGACATGGATGGGATATAATGTGACAGAGAGAAGKTTTTGCAATTATTGCTCATAAAAGGTCATCCTGAACTTGCAAGGGGGAAATTCTTAAGGTTATATAAGTTTTCATTCAACAKCATTATAACAATGTTGTGGTTTAAAAAGGCGTATTAGAATAACGATTGTCTTGGACAAAACTCTTTGTGGTAAATAAGGTAATTTTGAGATGCCAGTAGTAGCTGGCTCTTTCAACTGCTGTTCTAAGTATCYATATCAACACAACAAAAATTGCTTCTTGCATGCATGGAATTATTAAAAAAAATGTTATCTTCTGACAGTTTATATTTCTTGTCAACATTAGAAACCCAAACCAGGTACACACAGGWCAAGTATACATAGGAGGAGACAGTGACTCCAATTCAACATGCACTTTCTGAATAAGTATCTTAAGTGTTTAAATTTTAAATGTCTTGGATTGYATCTCTGCACGAGAAGTGTTTTCTGCAGTGATGTAAAAGGTAAACAGCTGCTCTCCTAAATGTCCTCCATTAACTATTTTTCCTTCATTCCTTTATTATAAACAAATTTCCGTGGGATTTTCAGGCCAGGTATCCTCACTTGTACTTCTGCTGGAGGGTGACAGAAAAGCATTCAGATCTTGGATCCTAAACACATGTATCAGAATTACACTACTGTTTAATAAATAGAGGAGAGCTAATGGTAAATGGGATGGAAAGTTATCAGGCTATATTACTCGAATTCTTTTAAAGAGAGTTTTTWATATCTGATTATAGTATTTTAAGCTCAGTGCTATTAGTTTCTAGGTAATAAATAATAGCATTTTCCTGGTTGTCTGAGTACAGTTTCTTTTAGATCCCTCTGAAAATTAATCTCATGTCTGACCTAAGGACATTTTTGTTTTAGCTGTAGCATATACTATACTTCTTCCTATCGGCAATATAGAAAAGCACTCAGCCATAACCTCTCAGCGTAGTAACAGACTGGCTACAAATTGCAGTTTCAATGATTAAAGAAAAATAAAGCAAGTTCTAGTTAAAGAGTCACTATTAATCTATTTTCTCTTCCTCTTATTTATCCTTTTTGTTTTTCTAAGRACTGTTAAATGTTCAAAAATTTCTACCTTTTCAGTCAGTAATAACGTGCAGAAACTTAAAAAGCAATCTCTCTAAGCAGAAAATACTGGAATAAATTATTTCAAAGCTATTACTGTTTTTTTTTTTTTCTCTGTGAGGCACTTAGATCTAGCAATTGTAGACAGTTATTAACTGATAGGATCCTGTCATACATTCTGGATAATCTGTGAACTAATGAGAAGCCACTAATCTTTGGTAGTCTTACTTTTCTGATCTTGTTTTTATTTTAAGAAGCATATGCATTTATTTACATTCTTGGTGACCTGATGAGATATAAGAAATCTAGATATAAAATGCACACAATTCTAAACCGAGCTTTTATCTACCAGTGTTAGGTAAGTCTGTGAACCAAAGGTGCATTGTTCTTCATATTTGTGTAAATACGTCTTATTTTCAGAGCATCTGATTTATTTAGAGAGCAATTATTAATATGATTATTTCAAAATTTCCCCTAGAAACTTTTTATTGAGCCTAGTCTTTTATATTTTTCCAAGAAAATTCCTTCTCTAATCTGCTGAGCATCTATTTTCAAGTCTATAAATTTAGTAAATGCTATGATATCAATTTTCTATTTCTTGCTATTCATGTTCAGATTACATTCAATTTATATTAACTCATTAACAAAACTCCTGTCAAATCTGATCCAGTTAGAGATTTCTTTGCCCTATTTCTTTAATCTTTTATCTTTCATAAAAGAAACTTGGGAAAGAAGTTTCCCAATGTCCCACTCCAAGTCTGAGATTTGCYCGACTGCTATCTTGGTTCTGCTGCAATTCAATATTTGAATTTATTTTATTTTTGCATATTAAAGGAATGGAGAATAGAAGTCTCATTATACCCCAGTGTTACAAGCTTTAGGTCAAAGTCGTCATATCTAGAGGATGTCTTTTTCAAAACTATTTCTTAATAGACATAAAAGAACGTGTCAGTGCTCAGCCCGAAGGAAGGATCAGTGACCCAGTATAGTACCTATTTGCTGGCAAGAATTTAACAGAAGGCCAACTTCAGCTATCAATGGAAACACTGTTCCTCTACCTGAAGGTAAATTTTGMCTCACAAATTCTTTCTCAATGCTGAACTGAGATTAAAAGCTTGGTGATAAAGATAGGTAGKATTTGCATATAGTACTGAGATTTAAAAAAACTCAGGCTGAAACACATTGAAAATCATAAAATGTTATTATACGCAATTTTATGACACCTTGAAAGTTCTGTCTTACATTTACATCTATACATAACTACTTGARTCTGTATTTTAAAAGGAAGCAAAAAGTAGGTCAAAAAATGGATAAATTTAAACCAGTAAAAACCAGTAAATAAAATGTAGATGCCATCCCTTTTTATGTTGGGGATATGAAGTGATAAGAGCTGTTTTTCATGAGAAAACCTGCGTTTTTTAAAAAATATTTATCACAGTTCAAGGAGAGAAGGAAAAAACATGCCAGTAAATGTCTTGTAAATTTGCTCAGGAGCAAATCTACATCTATTTCCAGAAATACATTAGGAAAAAAAAGATATTCATAGAGGAAAAACAGCCAACCAAGTTCAAAAGAAAGGACAATGTGGTTCACAACATGATGTTACTGCAACATGTGGATTAAACTCACACCTTTAAATATATTTAAAGAATACTTTACAAACATTGAGGCATTTRTTATCTAGTCATGGAATTTTATGTGTAACTAAAGACTACGCAGAGTGCCTATACATGTTGTAAAATGTACTCAACACCTTTAAATTGACTGCATTTCAAATTTTGTGTAGTTTCTGCACATAATTAGGTTTATAGATTAAACGCCTTTCAAAATATCTTTAAAACCTAGTAGCCTGCACTCAAAACCAGTCCCTGTTTCAGAGCACTGTACCAACGGTGAGTCAGTGCTTCCAGTTAGCCAAGGTCCTGCTGCAGCGCCCACGGCTCCSGGGTGAGAAAGCACTGTGCTAAAACCTCCCCATGCAAGTACAGGAAAGGCTCAGCTATATGACAGAGAAGTCCAAGAGCTTGAAAACAGAGTATTTCCTTATCAACATTTTCATTTCAGAAAGAAGACACTATGCACTCTTAAGCCATTTTCTMCTTTTTCCTACTTTTAGGATCRATTTGGAAAAAAAATAAACAAACAAAACCTGAATAGCTACTGATATATCATATAATTTTTGCACRGTAATATTTTCTTTTTACAGTCCTTTCTGAAATTCTGAATATTTTTATTTACAAAAAAGGACACAAAAATTAAACTTGTATAGCTTTAAAAGAATTGACTAATCTGAGTCCTAATTCAGTGAAATCTTGTGCATATCTCATTCACAGACCCAAAAYAAGTCTCTTGGAGGAACTCTAGATAACTTTGCTTGGTATAATAAATAAAATTTACATTCTTATGATTAACTCTTTAGCTGCTGTGCTTGATTACAATGCTTATTTAAATCAACTCAAAGGTAAGTCTGGCCTCAGGGTGCAAGAAGWAGTGCAGAGGAGACTATTTACATGTGCTTCTATCTGGCAGCAAATACAAYTGGAACGACTGTTTGAAAACAGTACAAATGGTACCAATAACATTACAACCTTCTTATAATCCCTTTATAAATATTGCTAAAACAGTGCCAAAGGTATGAAACTTTTGTTGCACTTGCCTGGTAGGGGAAGGCAGTAGTTGTTTGTTTAATGGTGTGATGCTATTTTAGAAAAACATTCCCGCTAACTTGTTTGCTAGCTGATATACTACATGTTTAAAATTTTAATTTCTTTTCTGTATTTTTATTTTTTAACCATTTTCACAGCAGGTCTTTTAGCGGTTGACAGTTCTTGCTATTCGTTACAAAATAAAAGCATTGTAACTCTTTAACATTCAGTATGTCACACAGACCAGGGCTGAGGCCCCTAACAGGGCCAGAAGAGGTATATCAGATGATTAAACTTACAAACCATAAGAAACTGTAAAGCAGGGAAGTACTTGGCAAAGCCCATTYGGTACAAACAATAAAATATAATTTAAGAGAAAGAGCCTACCATTTCTCCTATACGAGAAGCAAATGTCATATAATTCTGAAAGCACAGTAACTTCTGTCATTCAAAAATGATATTTTGAATTAATGGGATTCCCTAGCAGCTATATCATACAGATTTTCTCACACCACTCTAAATTTAAGACAGCTCCCAGGATATCCTTCTTTTACAGGCATTTGAACATGAATCTCTTTCCTACGTGACAGCCCCAAATGTACGCAGGAAAAGGCAGTTCCATATGCGTATGTACTTATAAGCTACTTCATGCTAAACTAAAAACAGCTACAATCTGTTTTGAACTTCCAAGGTAGTGAACACTGACTTGTATTTTAAAAAGATTTTTAGCAGTCACAGGATACTGACATATGATTTTAGTYGTGCCTTTAGGCATCTTAATTATCTCTGATTATCTAAACTTTTAATATTAGGAACTGGTTACAGCCCCTTAGTGAAGAAAGACTAGGTTTCAGTGAAATGTAGAAGAGATGTTCCACCAACTTTAACTGTTTTTCACTATTACGTACAAATATCTTGGCCTAAATATCAAACTACCAAAATATTTACATTAATCACAGAAATAATGTTTGAAAATGAACTATTYGTGAATGAGATATTTAAACTCAACTAAAATATATAAAGTTAACTGATAACATCTACAAATCAGTTTTATAAATGCAAGTAAAAAGGGATTTGAAATTCTACCTTCAAATGCACCATTAGTACAGTTCTAACTCCTATTTCCTTTATACTTCCACGTATCTTATATAAGGAAGCATTGTTCAATATCAACTAGTACTTTTATTTAAAAGTCATTTTTAAGTGCAGATGTACCATAATTCRTTTTTGAGAAAGTCTTAATTAGAATTAGACATTAGATAAATGTTGTTCACCATGATGCTTTCAAACTGTTTAAAATGGTCCCTACTATTGCTAGATACATCTCAGAAAGAGACATATGCCTGAATCTATGTTCRCACTAGAACATTTAAACTTCTAAAACTCAGGCATGAGTAATCTTTATGTAATCACAACCGTCTGAGGTATTTTTCAATCATAAATTTGTACAAAGCATTTTATATTTGTTTCACACTGCACACAGTCTCACACCAACATGGAGAGTGAAGCGTTTATCATCTTTCCTAGTGCTAGTCAACATCAGAACAGGGATTAAAACTAAGTAGTTCAATTTAACTTCATTATCATTCTCAATTATAAGACTATGCATGTAACAGTTCCGAAGAAAAAAGATGCATTGAAGAGAGAGGCAAATAGATCATTATGATTTAAACAAAGTGAAGATAATTTTCATTTTCACTAAAAATTCTTCTAAAACCACAAATAAATCTGTGATTATTTAGCAGAATATCATTCATCTTGATAAACCTCTAGCTGTCCTTGTCAAACCATCAGTTCTCTACCYGTGCTGAAAAAAGCCCCCAACACCTTAGTAAATGCAAGGAAAGCATGAAGAAAGAAGACATACTGTATTGWATCTCAACTCATTAGCAGCTAATGAAGCAGGGAATAACAAGAACCCAGAAGGAAACAGTATATGATTCAGCTGAAAAGGGCCAGAAAACAAAGACAGATAATGGGTGTAATGAGCCAACAGAGGAATYTTCAGGTTGTACATTTGGATTCATAGATAACTCCAGATGCTTTTTCCCATTTCCTCTGTCATGAAAGAGACGGTGAAAAAACACCATTTTTTATGGTTGATGTTTTCTTATTCTTATTGCAGAGCAACAACAGACTGGATTATGTCTAACTATAATTATGCTTTGTCATAATAAATCTTCAGAATTGCTCTGGACAAGAATAAATGAAGATCACTGGCTCTTAAAGCAGTAATTTCTCCAGAGAATGAGCCAATAGATTGACATTTTCTTCTCTGGAAGCTAATAGGAAGCATGCTTGAGGATAATATTTGGGCAACAGASCATATAAAATAATTGGAAAATGCTTTTATTGATATGAATTGCAGGCTTTTAAAAGTAGCTCATTGTAACCTCTACCAAGACCAGTATTAGAGTTGCAAGACGAAATTCAGAATTGTCAGCTCAAATCTTTTAATGAATTTTCTCAGAATATACCTCCTGCACTACACAAGAAAAGGACAAGAGAAGTCTAAATAAATGTTGGAAGAACTAGGCTAAAATTTCATTTTGGTTTAAAACCRGAATAAATCGGGGCCTCCCTCAAATTAATTCTTCAGTCCTTGTTCACTGACACTGAGCTGCAAATAAACTCAACATGGTCATTCTCAACAGCATTCCTATGCCTAACCCTTATTTACCAAAGTGGTTTGTAGAATCATTTAATTGCTAGTATGGTATCTTAGATATCTTAAGGCTTTRATGTTGCCCACTGGCACATTCAGTTATTGAAAATGACATTTACACCAAAACGATCTTAAGGATATTCATATTAATTTAAAAAATAGTGTGCCTTCAAGCTACCTTTCTTTCCAAGATTTGTGGAAATAATGGAAATAAGCATAAAAAAAGAGGAAGCAGACTCCTGTTTACTGTATTCCAGCTGTTGCAAAAGGGCTCTTTGGACACTTAAGAAAAACCATCATTTCTCTTCCCAACATATGAAAGTTACATACGGCAAACACAGTTTCCTCCTTCCAAACCCATTTCTACATAAAATAAGAAAACCAGTACTTTCACATAGTAACGCTGATAAACATATTTATACTTTTTTGCAAATTATTCTGYTATTGGATATGTTTGTTCAGATGTTGCTCACAGTATTATTTAAGTCTTCACATGTCTAATTTCTCTGAAGTTTTTGTTGCTGAAATACTAGTTTAAGAATTATGGCATTTAATTATTCCAAAAAGCTTTCTACTTAACTCCCAATTTTTACAGAGGCATGTTTTGAATAATAATGATAAACCACTTTATCTTCTTCTATCTGAGTTTTTCTTCTTTTTAACAGTTTTTTTGTACTTCTGTATTTCTTTACTTCTTCCTCYGGTACTTAAAACACGATCATTATTTAAGCATTTAATGTTTGTTAAAGACAAGAAGACTCTCCTACTATGTTTGTGATAGAAGGAGATACCAACTAGCCAAATCTGCCCAGCTTTCTAGCCTTAGTTTTTTGTGACCATCTTCTCTTGGCTCTTACAAAAGCTGTCTCTCCAGGCACAAACACTGGAGGGAGAGCGGAAATTGTGACAGTCCGAAGAGTAATAGTTTAAAGTTTGTTTTGTTAAATCTTCTCAGGTTGTGACAGTCTCAGTTTATACACCAGTAATTGCTACATCCTGTAGTTCTCACTTAAATAATTTTATAGAAATTGACTGTGCCACATAAAATTACTTTGGGTATTTACCATGGAACACTAAGTTTAATGGATCATGAAAAATTACTCCCAGCCGGCATATGGAATAAAGGGGGGAATCTGAAGTCCATGGTGATATATATAATGATAGAACTGAGACTATTATTATTTTGCCTACAACAAGATGTCTACAAGATATTACATTAATTTCTCTGAACAGTAATAAAGATGTAACCAAATGCTAGCTAGGATTCGATGACGGTTCCCTTGCTAGTTTCCTTGACTCTCTATGCCGTTATTCAGAAAATTAGAAACACATCTTCCCCACAGGTGGAGGAATCCAGTAGTGCAATAATGCAAACCARTATTTGGCAAGGTTTGTTACACACTAGATGTCCTTTAAGGCTAAAGGATTCTATATTTTGTTCCTATCTAGTTGGACAATGCAATAGGAAAATACAATCCCGATCTTTTCAGTAACAAAATTGTGAAGATTATGCCAGATATAACAAACTATGTAGGCAAAAGGATATACCAGTGCTGCTTAATAAGATGATAAACCGCAGCATGAAAAAAAAATTGTAAAATGGTGTTGTTACGGGAACAGATGATATTACCTGTAACAGATACTATCACATAGTGGGATATACCTGTCCTTCCTGACTTCATGCACACCATCAACAGGTAGAAAAGCACATAGAGAAAATATGCCTAAATTTCAATAAACATTTCAAGAGTACACATGAGAACAGAATTGGTTAAATACATACGTGCAGTTCACTGTACGTTATTTGTCATGTCACGTGTTAAGGGCAGGAAGTTTCGGGTAGGCGCTATTTTTATCCCTTGTCATATTTCTCCCTCCTCCCTCCCATACTGATTTACACATCCAATATTTTTAGGAAAAAGACTTATTTTTCCTTAACAATAGAAAGAACTGACAAAAACAAATATTCCTGAYGCCTGCTAACTTTGGGGGATTTTTCTGTATTTGAGCCAGACATATTATATGTACTACAGTTGACAAGTGACAGGATTTTCAGATTAAAAAAACTGCCCGTCTGTTCACTACTTTAAGCATAACTCTTAGATAAAATTAATTATGCCCCTCTCTCGTTACATTGTAACTTTTCTGTAATGTTCCAAGGTAGTAGCCTCAAGACCATTCTCAATGTAAAAATCCCAAATTGTGTGCTCAATTGTAAGTGCAACATAAACCTTAAAGGCAGCAATATAATTATTGCCATAAGCTCATCTTTATGTCAGCTTAGCATTTGCTAGGGAACAACTTAAGAGTTATTTTTAGGCATTTAAATAGGGGCACATCTGGCATGGGGTGTTCATTAATRAAGTGTGTTAAAACTGGTAAGACGTTGCTGATATCGACAGAGGAAAACACTGAGATTCTGGAACATTTGGCCTGGTATTTTTATGTGCTGCTTTGAATGCTAAGTGTTAATAATGATGAATCAAAATCTGGCAAAATGTTCTCTTTGTAATACCAGCCACAACATTACAATCTTTCAAGGTGTCAACACAAATTTCTAGCTTCAAATTAAGTAAGTTCAAGCATTTGGACATACTTCTAGAATGATCTCATGCATAAACTATATTTGCTGTGAACATTCACAGAGGTAGCCTGGAAATAATTMATTGCTGGACAATCTAGTTTTAATACCACTGACTGATTGTATCAGTTATGATACGCTTTTCATAATAACAATTGTCTAAAATATGTAGCATATTGTAGACAAAATATGGCTTCAGCAAGCATTCTTTATTTTAAATTAAATGAAAAAAAATCACACATACAGAGAAATTTTTGAACTTTCTAACCTGGGAGAGGTCTTGCTTATAATTTTTCTATAGAGAAACTCTTTAAACATTGCTTTCTAACAAGGYCTGAGTGTTTCTACGTTGTTCAAAACGTGAATATTTGTTGTACCTTATATCCATTTCACTGAAAACTCTCACAC
Organism: Rhea americana; assembly: GCF_003343005.1. NCBI lineage: Eukaryota > Metazoa > Chordata > Aves > Rheiformes > Rheidae > Rhea > Rhea americana. The sequence goes on from NW_028186756.1 coordinate 10,136,168, forward strand.
ATTTTCATTTATTCAGAAAAATCTTATCCACGGCGACTTTGGAAAAGTCATAATGCACATCATTAAAACCACATGCGTTATCCAGCAGAAYGTGCCCCAGCCTGCACTTTGTATGTTAATTTGTTTTCCTGGTATGCCCTTTGTTTCTTATTGTAATRCTAGCAAGTATTTTCTGTCTGAGAACTGAGATGAAAAATGGAATTAAAAAGAAGGACAATAAATAATTTAACAAAAATTCTGCAGCATAAAGAATGATAAATTTCTGAGAAAATAAATGTTGGCAGAACAATTAGATACTATGTAAGTGATAGAGGCACCCAAATAGCACTGCATAATTAAGCCTCTCCAAGAATCTTGGATCCTTTTTTTATAATGTACAATTAGGATTATTCATCTGTTTGGATACATCAATCCACTGCTCAAAAATACATTTCTAAAAGGAGTATAATGCATATTTTTAAGATAAATATTTTTTAGAATATTTTATATGAGTATGCAACAGCTTTGTTCAATTGCATCTTATATTCTCCACCTGGTAATGRTGGAAAATGTGTCCAGTACAAGTAGACTGCAGCCATTATTTTTACTGTTTGAACTAGTGATATTATTCTCGTGCTTTTACACCTTTTGATAATAGCATAGTCTAAAAAGAACTATTTCCTCGCAATGTTTCCTCCTAGTTACAYGAAAAGATATCGCAGTTTCACAGAACATGCTATGTCTCTTCCAAACCTGGAATTAGCATTCAGCAGCGACCTTTCATATGGTAGATAGCCCAGCAGGCTATCTACCATAACTCAAAATGGTCACACAACATAAACTACTTTCAGCTATTCCAGAACGAACGCATACATACTGTTATAATTCTAGCACGCTAAGAGGCAGTCAGATCTTTCCTGTTTTGAGTCACTTTGTCACATCTTTCACTATGTATTTTAGGAAAATTGCAACATGCTTTTCTCAGAGGTTTCTGTTGATKTCACTGTGGTAAGAACCACCTTGAACAATGAACTGTATGAAACGCTAATGTTAATAGGGTTTAYTTCTGAAAAGACTGGTATCTTGCACAGGATCAAAATGTCCTAAAAGTTTTTTATACTTGAGAATACAACAACAAATTCTTATGGAAATCAAGTTGATAGCTCAYAATAAAAATTTGTCTTTCCAYGCAGACCAGAAGTTTTAGCTTTCAGAATCAAAATACTGAAATATCATAATACAGAATACAAAGAATCACTCTGTGCCCAGAAATTCCCCACCAAGATGAACTGGCATCATGAACTAAACTTGTTTTTACTCCGGGTACATGACAGCGCCCTTACCAGTTCAAAACCAACTAGCTAGTTCAGTTTGTCACTGTTTGCTAGTTTCTTAATTTGCTATCGATTGATCCATAACTACCACTGTGATGGAGACTTGTTAAAACTGAGGTTTTCCCATAGAGTGCAGAAAAATTGCACGCTCTATGACAGAAAAGCTTAACCTGAGTAGTATGGGGACAGGTGACCACAAAAGGCGCTCTACCATCACTGCTCAGGACTTGCAAGACTAAAAAGCCACAGTCTGCTGTGATGCACACACAGAAAGTGCTGTATGCTAAGCTTGATGCTTATTGATACAGGCCACTCTGTAATAYGTATGTTTACTTCCCGATCTTGTGAGACCTACATTTTCCAGTCATAAGCAACAACACAATGTCTAATTCTCTGACAGAAAGTGGATCAAATTAAACAGAGGCTATGCTTTAGAACTTGTAGGAATGGCTATAAAATTATTTAAACATCTAAGCACTCAGCATCATTCATGTTGTAGGGCACCTGAGTTTTGCACAATGGATGGAAGAAAATCCTAGAAAATAGAACAAAAAGTCATGTGCATCCTGAACAAAACTGAGACGGAAAATATCTACATCATTCCAGACAGATGGAAGGGCTATGGACTTTCTGTCACTGAAGACATTTAAGAAAAAGTTGGATTATCAATTTTACTACTTAACAGTTTGGAYTACAGTAGAAAGGCACCTATAAAACCATCAAGACCTATTTTCAGGTATGGTACATATATTCTAGCTATACGTGAGTTAAAGAAATAAGGGAAGCCTCATTTTGTTGATGTGCTTAGCTTGAAGAGAAATGAAGGAAGAGAAAAGTGAGCTCTGCAGCAGTTATAGCCATGTCTAGAAATTTACTCTGGATATTTATGTTTTTCCAAAAATAATCTTGGAAACAATTTACACACAACCTTTCTTTCTCACATGGAGAAATCACTCAAAGATGAAGGACTTGAAATAACATATTCACAGCAAAAGTTAGTAGTTTTAAAAAGTTAAAATTGTGACAAACATCTGTATACTAGGAAGAGTGACGGTAGATACTGGATACATGTTCAGAGGACTAAGTTCTGAGACACCAGAACAGCAGAAATGATCTTTTTAATTTACTACAGTCCGCTACAAGATGTTGCTTGAAATTTCGCAGCAACAGTAACAAAGTTATTTCAGGATTCTGGAGGAAATTGCTTAATTCATTTACGTGACATTTAGCGTTATGTTCACACTGAGGAAAACGCATTTATTTGGAAGGGTATACTTCATTAAAATAAAGGGTATATGGCAAATCTCAACTTCTAGAGTTTTTGTATAGAGAGAAGTCCAAATCGTGCTGATGCCCAGACAAATTATGTAGTAAGAACTCTATTTTGGCTAATGACAGCAAAGGTATTGGCTGTATCTGACACTTCTGCATCCAGCCTTGAAGTTTTCCAACTGTAATTGAGACTGACTTATGCTTGGCTGTAATGAAGATGACATGCTTTCAAGAAGCTCTGGAAAAGAACAAAAAGACCTCATGCCAATAGCAGGAGAGGATCATGTTCCTAAAGAGACTGCCTTTCCAAGAAAAATCCAGATTCCTAATTGTAAAGTCTGTAGAATCAGTTTAATTAGGTGGTCAGCAGTGTTCCAGGTACACAGTCCAGGACAGGTCAATGACAGTGGCATATCTGAGCATTACCAACCACAGGGCCAAGACGCATGAAGCAAAAGGAGAGTTTGCAGCAGGGGCCAGTATATTTAATTTAAAACTGTGTTTGCGATGATATCATGGCAGATTTCATGATTTCTAGACTTCATGGCAGTCTGTACTGGATGCAARTGCAGGAGTGTACTCTTCCTCCTGAGAGGAACATAATGCTGAATCACAGAACCACAGAATGRGTAAGGTTGGAAGGGATGTCTGGAGATCATCTAGTTCARCCCYGCTGCTCAAGCAGGGTCACCTAGAGCATGTAGCACAGGCTCACGTCTAGGCAGGTTTTTCATAACCTACATTCTCTTTCTGCTCTGTCTGCAGCCTGGAGCCAGCCTCACTTGGGCAGTCTCAAATGACTCATATGTTCCAGGTGYGATGGGACCCAATTCTCTCCCTGAAATCTGGGCAGAATGTGATGCTTGAAACATTAGAAAGTTAAGAATGAACACAAAAAGTTATTTTTCAATATCCATTTCTGAAGATGTGAAGTACTGCTTACCATGTCTTTTTGAAAATTTAACCACTCCTTTGGAGCTACTAAAACTCCAAGGAGCACTATTTTCAGGAGTTAGTCAGATATTTTAAAGAATGGAACATCTGTGAAAGCCTAAATAGAAGTTTTGCTGAAGTGCAGTTTGGAACATTAAGACAGCTTGTTTAAGACCGTGCGCTATGACTGATGTTTGGCTTGATAATAAAGTTAGTCTGTCTAATGGCTACCTGCCACAGAGAGAGGAGGTTCTGTCCTGTTCTTGAATTCTCCTCCCCTGTGTTGGAACTGAAGATTAACCAACTCTCTGTTTAGGTGATTAAAGATGCTAAACTGGAAGAAATTACTTTAGTAATAAGAGTTGTGCCACTGAGGACATCAGATCCCATGGCTCTATAACAGTGAGCCCTGTTACAGCTTGCAACATATACATCCAATGTCTTGAATATACAATCAATATTGTTAACATCTTAGAATCTCTCTTTAGACAGTTGGAGCAAAGACAGCTTGCACTTCTGGGCTCCTTGTTGGTTAACTGAGGTTTTAGAAACAAGGGTTGCTAAATCAGATTTCCAGGAAAATAAGCTATAGAAACTCCCTGCAGCTGGTCAAATAAATTGACATTTTTATGAGTTCAGATACTGCTRACAGGAACTTGTATACATTTCTTCAACAGAAGAGGACCTAACTATCACCTATCTTTTGAAAACAATATAGTCTCCAAAAAACAAACAAACAAAAACTCTCCAGAGTTGACATGAGAGAGCTTTCTGGCTGYATATCAAGGTTATCTATTTCACTTTTTGCCTGTAAACACAAAGTAAATGTGAGAACCAACTAACCTATAAACTAAAGCCAGAAACCAAGACTCATTTTCTGAAATTTCTTTCCCTCAGAAAATCAAAAGCATTTTTGTGTCTCAGCATGCATCTGAGGTGAACATTTCTCAGAAGTGCAATTTTTCCCCTGTGAGAAGGAGTTTTCTTTTTCARATGAGCTCAGACCACTAGCACTATCTCCAAAACCTTAGATTTTCTTTCAAGAGCTTCTACTCACATGCTCTAGCTAGAGCTGCTTTTGCGAGTAAAATCTTACAAAACCAGTGATAGTAACAGCGCACATAATTCAAACAATTAAGCTATTGCAAGAGGGGAGTATAATGTCTCTGTGTGTTAAATCATATTTGCAGTTTGGGTACTGTCCTGTATAACATATTTGAGTGGTGCAATGTTTTGTCTGCCATAAATAGCAGTTTTTACTTTCTTTGCAGTTCTACTATATCAGCCATGCACTAGGATAAACAACACACCATAAAAGAGCAGAAGGCACAGTTAAGATAGAATCATTATGCAAATAGGTTATGGCATGCTTTATATGAGAACAGCTTCCCTAAAGAGACCTAATGGGATGACTGACCTATAAAGCATTTAATTTGTTGTTAGCATTTCATTTAATTGTCTTTCAGTTCCTCCAGGAATAAAACTTTTAATTGTAAAAACTTCTAAATGACATAATGGTTGATTTCTCTTTCTGTAACTAACMGGTTCCTGTCATAGTAAAAATAGCTTGTTGTAATTTCTAACTGTAGTTTTYAAATTCTGGTATAATTTTGGGGGAAAAGTTAGGACTTCAGACTGTTTAGCTGACAAAACTCTATTAAAAGAATGTTCTTCTAGAAATGTTAATGAGAGGCATGCTGAAGACAGACTATACATCTTGATATACARGTATACAACAGGTGATCAATTTTTCTCACTTTTGACCTTTGAGTGTTAGACTCAGGATCCATAATCCTACTAGAATTGATTATTGTTTGAAGGTTACATACAATAGGGTGTAAATAGAGTATATAAATAAATCTTAATTTTCTGTGACCCAAATTGCAACTAGAAAAGGAGATTTAAATCACTATAAAAACTCTGATGAAATCTAGTATTAATTATCAAGTCCAAGTAAATGGCCTACATGGAGGATGATCTCTTAAAAGTCCTATCCAACCTCAGCTGTTCTGAGATCCTGTGAAATGTATTTTTGGCAAATTTATTATCTTCCACGTGGTGATCTAACATGTAGCCTTGAGTATTATCTCTGGCTGGCTGAATATCTACACAAAGTAGAACCGTATAAGCAGATGAGAGACATCCATCACACTCAGCTGATCTTGTCATGGCTGCAGCTCCTGCTTCTAGCAATCAATATGTTACAAAAGGCTGAATAGCATCATACTGCAGATCTGAGAGAATCTCTTTTCCATTGACTGTCCAAGATTAAGAGTTTGTGTATATATAAGGGGTGTAAAAAGCAGACTCATATCTCACTAGGAACAGGTTATTTCAAATCTTGGATGTTTCAAATCTTCAAATCTCTCAACAAGCAAACTATGGGGCACAGTATTTCTTCTGAATTTCTTATGGATATCTGAACTAAATTGCATTATTTTAGATTTGAATAGAATCTGAATCTAATCATTGTCTTTATGGTGTTGTAGCCATATCAGAAAACCAACTGTTTTCACACCCTAACCCTTTCTCTATTACTATGTTCACTATGTACCTCAGGGCTCTGCATGGGAGAGATCTTGACAAGGGATTCATCTTAAAAGTTAGTTAGTATAGCCTGCTTTCACATTTGAAGCCCATACTATTCAATATATTTATAAACTACTTAGATGATCAGAATGAATGAACAGTCACTAAGGTTGCAGTTGACACCAAATAGGGAGGAGAGGAGAGACCTTAACAGGTTGAAAGAAGGGGTCAACGAGAATTGTATGAGGTTTAACAAAGGTAAATGTAAAGTCCTGCACCTGAAACAGAATAATCCCAAACAGCAGTACAGTCTGCRGAGCAGACACCTTGCCGAAAAGGATTCTGGGAGTCCTGCTGAACAGCAAGGTGAATGTGAGCCAGCAATGTGCCCAAGAAAGACCGACAGCATCTTGGACTGCATCAGCAAGAGAACAGCCAACAGATCAAGGGATGTGATTATTCCACCTCCTTAGCACCTGATAGGCCACACCTGGAATACTCTGTCTAGTTTTGATCCCCCACAGTTCAAGAGAAAGAATAAAAAAATAGAGAGGGTCCAGCAGAGAGTCACAACAGATAATCATTTGGATAATCAAGTGTGAAGAAAGGATGAAGGAATTGGGTTTATTCAGCCAAGAGAAGAGGAAGCTTGCCTAACCAYAGCCTTCCAATACCCTGAAGTAACAGACTGATAGAGCACAATGGAGATACTCTCCTCAAAAGGACGCACGGTGACACAACAAGAGGCAATGGACACGGGTTGCTTCAGGGAAAATACTAGTCTGGAAATAAGAAAACTATTTTTCACCGTGAAAACAATTAAACATTGAAATAACTTTCCCAGAAGAGTGGTGGAATCTCCCTCTCTGGAAATATTCAAGACTCAGCATGACAGGGCCCTGGATAACCTTTCAACAGAAGGTTYGACCAGATGGTCTCCAGAGATCCCTTCCAACCTAGATTTTTCTATGATTCCAAAAAAAGTCTGGTATGCTGCTATGACATTTCTTCCTACCCAGATTTTTTTAAAGCTTAATATCTTGCCTGAAATATGTTTCATTTCACAACCATTTATCTTGTTAACATTTTTCTTATGAGAAGAAGCGTCCTTTCTACCAACTGGAGAAATGAGAACATTTCAATCATTAGTAAGATATGTCTATAGGCTAGATCTACTGATAAGATATAGCATAATCAAAACGATGAAGACAAGAATTGCCAACTGGCTCTGGAGATAGGAAGACTAAATTCTAGTCCTTGTTTCAGAGAACATTAATTAAGTATATGATGCAACGTATTTGAAAAGGTCAGAGTWAAAGATTCTGATTCTAATCTCAAGAGAAAGAGGAATTATGATTTTTTTTCATTGTAAGGGCTCTACCTAATTCTTAGGTATGAGTAAAATTGAAAGACATTTAAAGGAGATAGAGAATACGTGTTCCTTCCTGAAAGGGACTTTTTAGTATTCTGTTGGCATTCTTTTCTATGAAGCTGCAAAACTCATGCATTTTCATTTAAGTTCTTCCATCTTAACCTTTCTTCATGTCATTGCACCCTCAAGCAAAAGTGTATAATATATATTATTTCATCCATTAATCTCCTATTTCTACTATTACTACACCTCAGAATGATTCACTGTGGATAATTTTGAAATATTTTGTCTAGCATATCACACTCAACAAGTAGCGCAAAGCAAATAAATAAAAATAAAAAAGTCTAAAACTCAGAAATATCAACTACTTAGATGTTATTAGTTACTCYAGTAACTAATAAGCCTTAGATACTCTTCCCACTATTTTCTAAATAAATAAATACCTTTTTTTCCACTATATGAAAACCTATCCATTTGATGGAATTAATTTACATCTCTAATGACAAGATAAAAATATGTACATTGCTGTTTWTAAAGTAGTTTACAATACTAGTTTGAGAGAGATAAAATAATTTGAATTAAACAAAAAGGAAAAGACATTGACCCGAAAATTTTGAATAATCTAAAGTTCCCAATGGTAGGTGAAAAGGGCTCTAAAGCCACATGAAGATGATACCAAAAACAATAAAAAGACTCAAAATATAACTGATGAGACTGAAAATTCTTGTAAGACATCTGGATTCTAGGTAAAGTAATTAATCAGAGAAAGGATTAGAGTAAACCAAGGCAACATGCCTAAGGAGTGACGGGAAAAAAAAAAAACTAAATGCGTTATTTTTTTTCATACTTCTCAAAATTTAATGCTTTTGATCATTAATGAAGATAACTTGCTATCTAAACTATATATAGTGTGAAACCTTATGCAAGTCAGAGTGGAATGAGTGGGAAATTATACTTGTTTAAACACTCTAATGAAGAAGTTTTTCTTTAGAAAATACAAAACTCAAGCTTTGCACAGATTAGTGCTCCTAACCTGATTTATATTCTAGCCCCTTAGTAAAGCATCTGCTAAGTGTCTGAATCTCATGTGTGTGTTTTGTGGACAGCCTTAGGGTTTTTAACTAAAATAAGTCTGAAGTTGATTTTCCTATTGCTACTAAGGCAGCTTTCCACTTCACACCAGCTTCCTGTTAGATTTATGTCCTTTAAAAGGTATTTGCCCTCTACTAATCAAGAATGTTGGAAATCTCTCTCTGATTGCTTTCTCCATGATCATCATCTCTACTATCCCCTTAGATAACACTGCATATTCCAACTGTCTCAGGTACCTGTAATATATGGCAGAAAAAGTATGTCCCATTTCTACCAGAAAAAATTGACATAATCCTAATTTCACTTTCACAGTAGGGGGATTTAAAGAAGTGATAGTTTCAAGTTATTAGCACTTTTCTATGAGAAAAGGAGAGCACTGAATACTACAGCAAGGACAGAGAACCGGACTTCTTCCCTTAGCTTGATATTTTAGTATATAAAGTATTTGCAAACAGTTAACTAAAATGAGTATTTTAACAGAAATGTACCTGTCACTCTGTAGGTCAGCAAACAGCATCCAGATTACATGACGTTTTCCTTTACTTACAAAAGAACAGATCTTGAATAGTAACTGTAAAAGCACCTTGCACAGGGCATCTTTCTTCGGGGCCGATTCAAGACCCTGGAATGAATCCCCGAAGAACTCCAGATCATCTTAAATCAAGCCTAACCTACAAAAGTAAGATGCATTTCTTTGTGATTTGTATTCTAAGATCAACACACAAAAACATTCTCATAAATCTTAATACACAGCAAAGAATAAAACACTTTACTCCTTTTGTTGGAAATAACAATATACGCTAACTGACAATTGCCACTCATTGTTACTAATGGRTAACTAGACAGACTACTAAATATTAGGAAAAATAGTGTGAAACAAAGGCAAAACTATAATTCTATCATGCTTGAATTCCCAAGATCAAAATTCAATTTTGTTTTAAGAACATTTGCCAAATATTCACACATTGCTGATCTCATTGCTGATTGTTTCAAGCAGCTTCCATAATAGTGAACAACAAATTTGTAAATGGAATAACATTACAATCAAAATACAGACAAGTCATCTTCCTGAAAAATCACAAAAATTCTTTTGAGCTCTTTAAACAGCTTTGCTGCATACTGATTTTTTTCTAACTTTTCATATTATGCTGTTTTCCTCATATCATCTCTTAAAGGCTCATACATAAACTGCAAGTAACCATCAGTTCATTAGTTCATTTTTTATATCTTCCTCCAAGTAATCCTGCCTCCTGAGTGACTTGGAAACCTGCCATACCTCCACGGGATTTTTCAGTGATACTACAGGAGCACAGTTTCAGTCATGATATAAAAACCTATGCAGAGTAAAAATTTACAAATGGAAAAACATGCAGCATCAGYCCTGTGGATCTTATTTTAATCTGCAGGTTTAGGCAGATGTTTAGGCTGTGACCTTCCTGAGATGTATGGTGAATGTCTTATGAAAGAATCATTTTGTGATCAAGCAAAGACTTCTCAAGACAAGCATATGAAAAGAGCCATCACTATCACAGCTAAATCTACAAAATACTTATCGTGAAGTGCWGTCATTATTACAATGAATTCTCCAGTCTCTGTTGTTACCATTACTGATTATTCCCCTGTGAACTCAACGGACAGACATTCTTCACAGTCTGAGTAGTCCACTTACAAGAAGATGCAGACTCCTTGTAAAAACATGTCTACATCTTATTTAAATCATGCAGGAGCTGGATGAAGATTTCATTAATGGCAAATAAAAAGTTTAGACTAAATTTCATGGTCAGAACAACACAATCAGTGAAGGGAAAATGTCAAAAGAATTAGCAGGATTTCATACAGAATTTTACTGGTGAGGCGTTGTAGAAATTTTGATTAAAACTCAAGCCTTAAAATGAATATAGTAGCACATGCTGCTAATGGGTTAAATTCTAAAGTTGACTTTCTATGATTTTTAAGAAAATTCAGCTCTGACTCTGAGGGAAGCCAATATACACAGTACTATTAACTGTCCACAAAATGAATCACAAAATTTATTTGCTTTATGAAAAGAATGTTAAATGAAATGTTAACTTTCAGCTTTTTTCATATTAACTCAGTGTTTGGAAGAATAAACAAAAAGCATATAGGAACTGGAACTTCCTTTCCATATTTTGCTTTTAAGAGAGGAGAGATCAGGGAAATGTTAAAAACAAATACCACTTTAGTAGTCTGAAGATGAAAGATTTAATAGAATTCTCTGTTTTTTGTAAAAATGGTTTAGCATTTAAAGGAGAGTGACAAATTTATAGTAACTCAGGCTGGAATTCTGCACCCTATCAATGCACTGAATAGCATAATTCAGTAAGCYGAAATACATGCTAACATTTGAAAACCAGTCACGTTATCTGAGCTACAAATGAATTCACAAGACTAACTGTTGGATTCCATTTCAAAGAACAAAAAAGTRTATGTTTCTTATTATGTTTCTCAAATACTATATTTTTAAATATGGTACTTTTTTGACTCTTTGGACTCAATTTCTTCTCTATAAAGTAGCTTAGAATGATAACTTATAGACTGAAGGCTAAGTAAGCCCTTTCCTCAGTATGTCTCAGCAGTTATTTGATGTGATGTGTTCTTTTACGATAGTATCATAATACAACAGGTTCTTATCCTCCTCTAGTTGTGTAGAACGTTATTTGAACAATACTGATTGTATTAATCAATCATATTTTACCACTATAGTAGAGTAACAGTTTCTATTATATCAGATTTTTGACATCCTCATATTTGGCAAGAGAAAGCAACAAAACCTATAAAGATAGTTGGTTCTCTTCCCCCTTATTYAGTATGCGATTTGAACCTGAATGCAGAGTAAAGCTTTTTTAACTTGCTGCCACTGATGAGTACTCTACAGTAGATGAATTGTGGTCATACTTACGTAGATTATCAGAAGCAGCAAACTGATCGCAGTAACCCGCAGACATACCGCTATGTAAAATGTCCAAATCTTGCATGAAGGACTGTGCTCCATCTCCAGCCATCAGCACTCCTTTGGCTCCTTAGTCACACAGAGTTGAAAGTGTTAAAGATGCCCAGAAGAACATAAAGTTTCCTGACAGATATAGAGAAAACACAGAAAAAAGTTATAAGTTAAATAAAGTTTCTAAATGTGACCTCTTCAGCCCGTTCCATGAGATTGGACATTCTAATCACTCATATGCTGCTACCTAAAAATGTAAAAGCTATATTAGGAGGAGGCTAGAACAGTGAAATATTGGTTGAGAAAATGACAAYGTTCTTTGTTGGTGATTTATTCTGGCTTCAGTTAATATGTTTTCTTAAGCTTTTGGATAGTGTCATCTTCATTCTAAATTGTTAAGTTTCAGACATGCAGCTATATTATTAAAAATTCCTTTTGATAGAATTAGACTATCATTACCAGGTAATGAGGAGAACATTACTGACTTGGTGAGGAATTATGTCGTCCAGGATTTTAATCTAAATTAAACTTTGGTCTGACTTAAAAGAATAAATTGTCTCTGAAGTCTACTGTTTCCTTGGTGATATTTTTTATCTTGTGTGATAATGCAAGTAGAAGAAACATGGAAAACATTTGAAACTTTTGTGAGATTACTTTCCAGTGGTGCAATATATTAAGATCACACAAAAATTGAATGATGCCAAGTGAATGGAGTAGASAGCATGCAATTACGACTAGAGTGGGATTAAATTAGTGAAGGTTAAGTGCAATGATGACATGATAGAGCACACACACACACAAAATTTCAGTCCTCCTTTTCATAACTTATATATACAAGTTCTATAAGTCATGGAAATATACTTTATAGAGAACATATATATAATTTATATGAAGTATAGAGTGATAGAGGGTTGCACAGAGACTCAATTGAATATGTTTTAAATGATAGAAATTACTAAAAAGTAAACACACAGAAGAAAGCTGGAAATATTTTATAAAACTAAATGATAAAGTATTTCTCCTTCAGAAGAAAACACTCCAGTTTCCCTGGGATCTATATACCTATCAGAGATTCATATTTTGTCTCTCTTAATCTCCATACTGTGTGTGTGTGTGTGTGTGTGCACATATATATATACACAAATATATATGTAAATATAAATATATATGGATAAACACACTAATGCAAATACAAATGGAAATATTGTAAAAAAATTTGGAGATTCCAACAGTAGCTATTAATTTATCTTTTTTCTTTAAAGACAACTACTTTATTTATCTAGGGTTTGTATTAAATGAAACAGAGTCACAACCTTGTACAACAGCCATATGCCAACGGATTACACGAAAAACAGACAAAATTATTTCACTGTAACAAATCTAACCCAAAGAGTTTCTTCATCTAATTTGTGCCTGTTCAAAATGAATAAATAATAAGTTAAATCTCAGAATTTCCAGAGAGAAATGAGGGGAAAAAAGAATTTAAACATTTTAACTGGAGTACATTTTGCTATAAAAAAATTGGCATGAGTACAGCAGTGGAAAGCTTTTAAAACAGCCTGATCTGAACCCAACCAACATCTTTAAAGAAAGTCCTCATTTCCGTACTTACACTGAACAAACGTCAGTGCCAGCAGCATTTCTTTGAAGAGAAGCTCCTGGGTTTACCTCGTCACCGAGCTTGCTTATGCTCTTTGGAGCCTGAGAAATTTCCGGAAGTATTTATTTATTCTAGAGCAGTGTATTGGTATATTTTGAGACAGTTTGTCTCGTGTTAGTATCACTCTTTTACAACTGAAGAATCATTATTATTAGYGCCAGCTAACCCTGTGCGGATCCGTGCGCAGAATGGCTCTTCAAGGGGCAGGTGATTCTCTTTCACATTATTTTGCAGTGATGTGCTACAATTTCAATCAGAAAAGGTCAGAGCTGGCACTAAAAGAACAGCGATCTATTATTCAGAGGAAGATTGCTTTGTGACCCATAAAGCATTCAGTACTACCATTGAGACAAAAACTAAAATCAGAGCAGTAATACTATAGTCCAATGGTATTAAAGTGCTGCCCCAGCAGGAAGTTTTTTAAAAAAATCTCATTTACTTAGCAATTTAAAAACTACTGTTCTGTCCCTGTTTGATGTCTCCTAATTCAAGGCATAAAATAATAACTTGATTAATAATGGTCAAAGCCATTGTTCAGTCTTGATTTTTTTTTTCTATAGCCTACAACTCTTTTTAATATTAATTAAAGGTTTTGTTAGAACAGGACAGAGARAGAGAAAATTAGCTCCGTATATATATTATATTGCAAATGTGGTCAAATAAGTCCTGGTTTAAAATATGGACATTGTAAGAAATCCAGGAAGCCAGAAAAGCCTTGATAAACCTATCTTCTACAGAAGAATGAAAGCCCAATCAATATTCTAAGAATCTGGAAGCATATACACGTAATTAGGAGTCTAATATTGGATCAAATTCTGTGAAACTGTATGGAAGCCCACACTAGTGGGATAACCAAAAAACATGATGTAGTCATAATGCCTAAAATAGCAGTTGTAGTTGATGTACCTCATCACTCCCTGTTAATGAAGGGRGAACATTTGGAGACAGTGGGCTGTTGGCTTGTGTAAGGACTCGAGGTCRTTATCTGGACAGACCATTAATCTCTTTTGGCAGAATTCTTGCACTATGAAGTGAGATGAGAAAAATGAAAACTCCTAGTTAYTAGGATATATGCCTAATTTGTCGACAGTTGAAGCTTTACTTGCACTTGGACATCACAGCAAGGAAAATGGTTGCTAACATTAAAGCAACTGGACCAAAGTATATATGCATTRATATGCTTCCTGAAGCAAGATTCTACAAAACATTCTTGCTAAATATAAGCTTGAACAATAACAGGAAATGGTAGTACAATAAAGTAATGCTCATATAGACAGAAGTTCTTAGCTCTGTTCATCTCATCCCACCTAATCACCCGCCAAAACTTCAGAGACTCTTCACTGATTTTCAGTTTATTTTGCAAATGTAAAGAATACTTCATTTAAATGGCAGTGATTTTGTTGAATAGTTCTAACTAGTAGTTTCCCACTGAAAAAGTGTACCTCAATACAACATTATAGCTGTGCAGAAACTATTTACAAAAATCTTTTACAGTAATAATTTTTCCACTTAATCACTTTGAAAGTCTTCAATTAAAATAACTCRTTATTTCAAAAGATGCATAAAATATTATCTTTATTTCTTAAAGTTTCTTTAACAAGAATAAAGACTTTTGGTGAACTCTGAAATCTGAGGTAAAGCAGCCAAGTTCAGGATGCTGCAAAGCAAGAAGAGCTTTGCTCTGTGGAATGCAACTTGCTAGCAGAAGCTGAGCATGGGAGCCAAACAGCAGTGGAAGAAAATGCATGAATACAATGAATTTGAGTGGTTTAAATAAGGTGTGACCTAATATATTGCTCTAAAAAATCAACATTTCAAATTCTGAAAGAGCCTCCTTATATGCGAGATATCTGGATTTTTCAGCAGTTTCCATTATATTTCTAATAGTTGTATAGCTATATAATTATACATAGCTGCATAGCTATATATATATATATACATATATAGTGTGTGTGTGTATGTATGTGTGTATATATATATATATATACACACACACTGTGTGTATAACAGCTATAATACCATATTTATACTTGATAGTTGTAATTGCTAATCTTGATAACTTTACTTAATTGACAGTAAATCTGGAGAAAATGGATCCGCAAAAAACAGCTGGCTACAGGAGAAGAAATCCATAAAATTGCTGAGATCCTGAAATAGATGTTAAATGCTTCCTCTTACAATGAGGTTGTGCATGCCAGAACATGTATGACTGAKTGTGTGTTATAAGAACACAGCAAGCAGATTATGAATTCACCCCTTACATTACAAGAAGGTATTTAYGGATAAATTCCCTTATTCCTAGCATGGTAACTCCAAAGTCCATCAAGCTTTATACATATGCCCAAAGAAGAGAGATCAGAGGGGAAAAAATAGCAGTATATTTAGGAAAAAACAATAAACTTCTAACAGCAATATTTGTTAAATTATGTTTTCAAGTGTAAATATATTTATAAATGTTATAGAGGTAAAGACAAAACAGTCATATAATTATCAGAACGTATGAAGCACATCACAAGAAARAGCTCTTTCCAACAGCTGTTCTTTTACTGCAAAAGAAATCTGTAAAAATGTCTGAATTTGTTTTGACTGCTTTGACTTCTTAAGAGTTTATTTTTTGTGACTACTTTAGCTATAAGTTTGTGGAGGAGCAGAAACAGAGACACAAAATTTAATAGGCCAAAAGATCCTAGACAGACCTCCTGCTTTGCTCTCCTGCTATCAGCCTCCTGTCCTTGGACAACCTCATTATTCTCACTGAAATTAGGCTCCAAACATAAATTTGATTTGGCAATGTATTCAGAATATCTTACTTTGGACTATTTATCCCTGCTTCATTACACTAAGGACTCATTTCTTTTCATCTTTAAGGCTAATATCCCCTAGCCTTTAAAAAGTTTCCTTTGTAAGGCATAATTTGGCTTGACTTTGGGAAAACTCTCATTTATCCCTATAYCTTTCTAACTTCAAGAAAGAGCTCTTCTTTGAAAATTAATTCCATCCTACCTTTATGATGTCTGCTACCTTCCAGACAGTCTGTTTTTAAMCAAATATTGAAGCGACGTTCCCGTTTGCTGTAAGTTGCTCCTTCCTGGTGGGTGTTGCCGTTCAGGCAGATTTGGAAGGCTTGACTTCAGAGATTCCAGGCTCCTTCGCATTAAGTCCCCTGGCACTTCAATCTTGTTGACTTCACTAATTAGTTTCCTTAATTTCTCAGTCTGCTCTTTTGAAATTAGAAACCTTAGTAACCATCTTGTTTTTGTTTATCCTTCTATTTAATTGAAAATGTATCAACCCTTGCTCATTTATTCCAAGGTTATTCCCTCTGACCAGCTAATAGCATACCCTCCTGTTGGTTCAGTGACTATCCAGCGATGAAATCTAATGACTATTGCTTCCAAGAGCACCAAGTCTCTATCATTATTGGCAGCATTTGCTCCAGTTGATATGTGCAAACGTAATGTCTACTGTAATGACACAGTCCTTAGTAGAATCCCTCTCTCCATAACATTAGCAATCTCTGTATCCATTTAAATCTGTCCATGGAATTTAGAGCAGAACAGAACACTGACTTAGAAAACCCTTTTTCACAAAACCCCTTTTCACAATCTTTCCCAAAGTGATTTTCTGTTTTTATCACTGTTCCTCTTTGCTTCTTCTAAAACGTGCCAGAGTGGTGTGCCATTGCCTCTCTCTTTAGAGCCCACCTTCTTGAAAAGTGAACACTCTTCAGTTTCTCTGTTCTACTCTTGGTGGCTCTTCAACAGTATTTCTAATACTCCCCAAATGATTTTATTTAATTATTTTTAATTAAGATGATTTGACATAATAAAATCTGTTTGAGAAATATTTCTGTACAGGAAACCCTGGTATCTCATTCAGTGAAATATTAGCTACAGTTGTATCTAAAGTATTTAGTACAACACTCATACTGTGTTGTTGCATGTGTGCAATATTAGCAAACCCTTCACCAAAAATTGATAGGAAGCATACAAGCATCCTATATCACAACTCAAAAAGGGAAAATACTTTCTGTGGCAGAGCGTACCTCTGTCTACCATACCATATCATTTTCTGATGTTCCATAAATATATTTGATGTCCCTTCATCCATATGAACTTGAAACTTGAAAAAATATAATTTAGATGCAATTATCTCTGCTTTGTATGGTTCATTAGCAAAAATACAACCAATCCTCCATACTTCCAAATCCCTGGCTGTTAAGACTTATTTTAATTGAAATATTGATTGTCTATATTTTAACATCCATTCTTCTAACCCATCTATTTTACTTTTTTAATGCTTCTGCATTGAAAAGTGAAAAATAACTTCCTTCTCATTCTGCTTTTTCCTATATTCTCCTTTAGTATGTATCAGAATATGACTATTATTTCCAAATTGTTTTTTCTTTGCAGTTATATTCACCATGCTTTTGCACTTTTAGTTTTTTATTTGATCAAACACCACATTAATTTGATACATAGATGGACAATAAGTTGTTTTGATGATGTCATTTAAAGTATGTTAATAGGTTAATATATTTTACCATAATCTACATTACATTTATTTTCTTTTGGAATTTTGAACCTAGATAGCAACTGACAGTACAATGAGAAACATTCTGTAAGGAATTATTTCTTGGCCTTTAGTTTTAGTTCAGTATGAAGATTTTTATCTCTCGGACATCAAAGCTGGCTCAGGGGTAGGTTACTGTGCATCTGAGATAAATTGTTTCCATCAAGACATTTTAGCCCATATAACACAGTTCAAAATATACTAAGTTTAAGTCTTTTTATTTTTATGCATTTTAATATTTAACCAAAGAGTTACTTCATCTAATTTTCAAGTTAGAATGAAACTGTCACCTCAAACTGGAATCAGTTAAAGGCTTTTCTTAAATTAAAAACAACAATAACAATCCCTTTAGTGATTAAATACTTCACATATCATTTTAACTTGTGTAGCATTTTTTTTTCTTTTTAACCAGAACCAAGCCTTTTGCAAACCAATGATTTGGTAGCATAACATGAAAGTGAAGCTGCTTGCATTAGTTCTACTACACAGCTACACCGACTCTCAGACAGAGGAAAGAAGTGTGTACAGAAGATCAAGAGGGCATTCTTGAGAAGCTGAAGCAAACCATGAAGATAAAAGCATTAACTCGTCAGAGTGATCATTAGGATAACCTAGGAGTTGCTGCTCTGAATTACAATCAAATATAAGGTAAGAATTCTTGTTTTAGCCTTGGCAGAAGACAGAGTTGGAAATTGTAGAAGGATTTATTGTTGTAATGAGGTTATGTCAAAATGGAGCTGGGCTTGAAATGGATTGACTGGTTTCTTTTCAACTTGAAATGAATTCTCAAGTGCTTACTGAGATCCAGTTTCCATCCAATAGCAAGCATGTCATTGTAATTAATTGTTTTAATGGCTATTTCAAAAAAAATTACTTTTTCAGAATCACAGACAGCCTTTTTAAGCAGTAGTCCAGAAGACCAGCTAGTTTTTAATTTACTATATAACAGGATCTATTCAGCCCTCTGCAAAAGTGAAAGCATATCTTGCGTTAGCAAAGTCATTCCATTTTCAGTCCACAACTTTAAGGACAGCTCAGCTACATAACATTAACAGAGACCTTTATGGATGTCCTCAAGTGTTGAATTGCAGATTTTACTTAATTATAATATGCAGAAAATAGCAAATAAGTAAATTAAGGTTTAAAACATGTAATGAGCAAATAAGTAGAATAAACAGAATTTAATAACTCATACTGCAGTTATCTTCAACTAAGTTAATTTGAGTTGTTTTGTCACAAATAGAATCTGATTTATAGTTCAATGAATCATATGTTTGAACTTAATAAGTAAGTCTTTCACAATAAACATAGAAAGTTCGCTGTTCCCGGGTAAGTTCATGAAAGTGCATGACCAAAATCTGCCCTATATTATGCTGAAAACACACATATCCTTACACCTAAAATGAAAAATTCCATGTGTTTGAAAGTCAGGTGTTTTCACTATGACAGAACTGTGTTCAAATCCTAAAGAAATCAGTGCTTTACAGTACTGAATTTTTATAGACTTTTTTTTAACTATAAGAAATAGCATAGAATGGATGAGGAACTAGTTTATTAATTTTTTCTTCCTGTAAATTACTTGATTTTCAGATGAGCAGAATCACCACCCTAGCTACCTTCAACCTCAAAGATATTTACAGGAGTATGGATGATAAAAAGCTGAAAAGCTGATGAAAAAACATCTTTCAAACCAGAATGTTATTTTGCCTCTGGTTTTCCACCACATTCTCCAGGTTCCAGACTGATACTTCTGCCTTCCATTTCCCCCATTCCCTCCTTTTAGTTTAAGGACATTTATAGGCTTACAACTCAGTCGTTCCCATTAATTCAATCTCAGTTTAAAATTATAGAAAATAATTAAATTTATATGCAACAGGCAAAACAGGGACAAAAGAGCTACTAAGAATTTGAAAAAACTCTACATTGGTGATTTTACAAGCTTAAAAAACTTCAGCATTTGCGTGCCGTACTTGTGCACAGCCTCTGTGAAAAGGAAAAATTAAAATAGTATGGATACTTTCATAGAACATTCAYAACTGAAATCAAGTCCAAAGAACCCGAGCCTTTGCTAGAAGCAAAAAAAAAGCTGATGAGGATTACCTCTGACTTTCATTTCACTTCATTGGCAGCACATGACAAAATGCAGTTTTGACAGGATATAAAAGGAATTAACAAAATGGTAACTGAAGATATATTTCCAACTTTAGATCCCAATTATAGCCCACATTGCTTAAAGCTAGGAAATGTGCAAACATCTAACACAAATGAAGAGGAGAATTCTAATGAAAAAGACAACATGACATAAGAAAACTGGGAAAGCACAAGAAAATAATTAAAACCTATACCTCTACAACAGTAATGCAGAGGAATTAAGGGAACCAGAAGTTAGTGATAAGCCTTTGTGTCTCTCATGCTGAAAGAAGACCTAAAATTAAATGATCTTCAAAATAAAAGATATATGTTTGGTTAGAGTGGAGGAGTTGAGTATCATTAATTTTTTTTCCCAGCTGTACCTACTATTCTATCCAACCCACATACCAAAGACTGCACTTGAATGGGTTCTCCTCTTCCTTGCAAGGTTTCAGTRGCAAGCTATGTGGGGCACATTACGAAATTTCAGCAGATGAACACTGGGCATGTAAGAAATTGTTTATCTCTCTTTTTCTGTAGAAGTTAAGCCTCCATCAGCCACAACTGTTAAAAACAACCAAGCAGACAAGATCAAATCTGTTAGAACATAAGTTGTGGTGATGGAATAAAGTGGTGAAGAAAATGAAAAAGGGAAATTGCCCTAAACTGGGTGAGAAGAGAATGTCTAACATTCATAGCCTTGATATAAAATGTCAATAAGAGAGTATGGAAAGGACACTGTGTGTCCAGAGACACTTGTTGAGAGTAGCAGGACTGTTTAAAAGATCTAGAAACATTCAAGCTTGTCTATGAAAGCCTGAAGAAGAAAAGAAATATCTTCTCCTTTTAAATTTATCTATTCCTTTTTATGTGCATTTCTCTTTTATTTATTTCTGCTAATACAGTCTCTCTAGACTCATAAAAATAATCACAATCATATGCAACAGAAAAAAAAAGCACATAGAAGATAGTAGGAGAGACTGACAGCAGGTACTTTGGCAAAATATATAGGAGATAAAAAGAGAGAGAAGGATATACATCTACAAGGACAGCAGATATAAAGACCAAAATGACAAAGCCACGAGAGTGCTGGGAACGTGTGCAAAGCCACAAATTTACAGGAGATGAAAGGGAGATTTCATATTCTTTTAAAAACGCAAACCAATAGCAAAATGATCAATAAATAATCCCCTGCAATAAGTATACTTGGAAGGTGATGTTCATTTCACTAACTATGGAGGCACATTCAGTAATTAAAATAATCTGTAAAGCGTTCTAGCTTGGCAGTAAGCTCTCCATCAACGGCCTCTCACCTCACGAGAGAACAGAGCCGCCTGTGCCGCATCACGGACTTGGCGCCCGGAAATTAGGGGCCTGACGTGGGTCACTAGTCAGCTTTTCGGCTGTAGAGCACAGCCACGGCGCTGCAGGACTCGCTCGGCTTCCCCGGGGAGCACGGAGCGGAGAAGCGGCCCCAGAAGGGTCACGCTTGGGCTGCTCCGAGCGCGAGGAGCCGCCTGCTAACGGGGAACCGGGAGGCAGAGGCTGTGGGCCCGGCCCAGACGAAGGGACGTCCTCTCACCCCGGCACGCTGCGCTGGCCACCGCCGTAACCCAGAATCGGAGCCACGCGGCGCGGTGCTCAGAGGCTGAGCGAGCGCGTGTCGCCGCCTCTCCCCAGGCGCTCCCGGCCTCCCAAGCAGTCCAGCGTCCTAGCTCTAGACGAGTGCTGTTTCTACAGTACACGCCAGCTTGTTTTTTCTCTATATTTTCATAAATCTAGGTGGAATAGAATAGATCCGTGGTGCTTGACGTGTTTTTTTACACACTTTCTGCTAACTATTTGAAARTTTGCTGTAAACTGGAAGGAAAGCAATAAAGAGTTGAAAAAAYACTATTCTTAAGTTTAGAGAGGTTGCACAAGTATCATTTATCTCTTGGAAGGAAATTCTTCACTTAGAAGATTTTATACAAATTGTCAAAGTTTTAAAAATAGTCTAGAATATCCTCTCTTTTTCAACTTTTTTACTACAGTTACTTAAGCTGAAAATGCAATCATAGAAATGGCTACACAGCAACAGTSAACTCAGACTTTTCTTATGAAAACAGCTTTGTTTATTAATACCACTAACCCACATAATCTCAGCTTTTGTATTTAGTCTCTGCCTGCTTTCCCATCATTATATACAAAWCTTTCTAGGTGCAGAAACCTCCTGTGATAAACTATTTTTTTTTTTAGGTGGAGTGAAAACCCATACATGATTTCCAGGCTTCACCTACTAAACAGATAAAACCTTCTGCCTTTTTACCTTCCAAAATAAGTATTTCTCTATTTGGTGAAAAGCAAGATTGTGTAGTTTTTCACTGTTTTACAGCTCATTGAACTTTAAAAACCATCATGGATTAGAATCCCCTCAGAATACAACACAGTCCTACTTACAATGCAGAGAGCCCTCCTAAAATACCATCCAATCATCTGTAAATCTTTTTTTTCTTCAAGTACTAATTTCCTGCAGGAGAGATTCAGAGTTTGCACAGAAAAATACTATGAGAAATCTCAGAATAACTTGAAACTGTCTTTTTGTAACTCTGTAAAACAACCAGCTACCGCAGATAAGTATTTTAAAAGATAATTTAGGAAGATCTTGTATCTCAGGGTAGTTAAAGATATTAAATCTTCCAGAGCTATTTTTTGCAAGCCATTTAAACACCTCATTGGCTTCTTCAGTTTTGAAGAACAGAACATTTGTTAATATCAGGCCCTGTAACTGGTGAATCATTTATCTTGTACAGTTATTACCTTTCTGAAATACAGTAAATCCCAGGTCTCATTTCCCTGTATGAAATATAAGAACTACTTTTGTAAAAAAATCCATTTTAACAGCACACCAAACACAATAACCTGTGTTTGCACAGAAGGTTATTAATATTTCATATAAAGAACAATATGAAATTTCATAATTAAAAAAAAAATCTCACATTTTGACATCTCTAAGAACAATTGAAAGTAACAGTCGTTTTTCTTACGGTTTATAAATTTATAACCTATAAATGTCTCCACTGCAATAGCAAGAAAAAAGAATAGATTTTAAATTAATTAATAATTCAGAAATTTTCAGATGTTGCTTAGCAGATATAATTTTAATGACTTAAATTTCTTACCTTTTGCTACAAACTCTTTAGCGGGATTTTTGATAGTATTTTCTTCCGTGTCTGTTTTTAAAATTTTATACAGAGAAAGCTTTACTAATGAAAAACAATGAACTTCTTTTTTCCCTATACCAGTGAGTTTCTGACAACTAAACTGAATAAGCAGTTGTTCCTGATCTGAATCATGCTATATGCTATTTTGGTAAGAACAGATGCTTCAGCCATTTCCCACTGATGACTTTTGCTAACCTAAATCACTTAGTTCTTTGCTACTGATCATGGATACTACAAAATTTGTCATGTATTATTCTTTCATTCAAGTCTCTGAACAGCTCAAAATAGGCCTTACAGCAATCCCTATATCCTTGAAATATGACTATGAGAGGTTATTTCAAGTTCCTATTCTCTTCTTTGAAATAAATAACTTTGATTTTAATGCCATTTGTAAATTTATGCTTAATATCATTGTTATTAAGTATTGCAGCTTTACAAACACATGAATTCATGGATGTGTCATTATCTTAGACATCAAAGTTCTTTCCATTATAACTTTATGCTATATTTGGTTTACTCAATATCCTTGGGCATCTGCACACTCTAAACACAAAAGAGAAAGTAAAGTCCAAAACTGACAGAGCAACAATGAGACGGTCAAATATTTTTAAAGTGTAAGTTTTACATTATCAATTTATTTTAACTGAAACTTGTAAGTAGAGCTTTTAGAAGCACAAAGTGCTAATCTAAAAGAATATATAATGTATGGTTCTGCCATAGTTTTCAGCTCTATATATTAGGATTTCATGAATTAGCATAGCTAAAGTCTTCTTAAAATAGAAATAGATTGCAGTTATTTGCTCAGTCTTGTCATACTTCTCCTGCAATAAATTAAAGGCAACCTTCCCTTCCCCCCTCCTCTTTTTTTCTTACCTGAACAACAGCCACGGATACAGCTATATAAAGCAAAAGCATAAATAAAATACAAAATAATGGAAATGAACAAAACAGTGAAAGCTTTAATGATTGGTACTTAAAAATGCTTAACCTGAAGTCACAGCCCAAGGGAAGCAATACTGTTCAGAAGCTTAATTTAAAATGAGATGGGTAGAATTCCTGCATGATGTCCCTAACAATAAAAGAGAAATAAAGACAACTCATTACCATATAGCAGCAATACCTGTAATGTCATTAATACAACCTCTTTCTGATGCAAGAATGTCATTTATTTAGACAATGCTATTATTATTGTTTCTGGCATACAAAGTACTTTCATGTTAGCTGAGATGCAAAATTTCCTGACAGGTCATATTCATCATAAATCTCTAACTTCTGAGAATACTTGTTACATTATTAAAATAATAATCCTGTATTTATTTCCACTACCTTTCCTTTCAACCTTAAAAAAATTGTTTTTGTTAAATTTTAAGCAAATAAATTACAGCCAAAAATGAATGGTGAAGGATTAGATTGGACTAGAAACTATTATCACTCACAGCAAAAACATGGCTCTCATGTTTTCCTGGTCAAGATGAAATTCCCATAATGTAGTCAGTAGCCCTGTGGAAAGAAAAGATGGAAAACAGAAGGAACGTTTTTCATAATACAAGTTAATTTTGTCATTTATTAACAAACATCTGTCCTCAAAAATACATCTATGATGGGTGAAATAAGGTTTCCTTTGAGGAAATCAGCATGTGTGAGGTACACTAGTTAAGTATGGACAATTAGGGATCATCATCAAAAGGGCTTGCCAAACATCCTAAAAGTATTGAAGTCCTCTCTTTGGGTTTGGCTTCTCCAATATACGCTTATTAGAACTTAGTGAATCCCTGCTGGTGGGTAGGCAGCATCGTTTCAGAGGACAGGGTATCTGCTAACAGGACCCCCACAAAGCCAGCTGCCGGAGGAAATGCAGGGCATTTACCCACCAGGTGAGACCCCCTGTTAAATTTGAGGGACCGTCCCTACATAGCAATGCTTTCCAACTACAAGCTATTCCTGCCTGCCATTTAGAGGTAGCAGTCATTTTTAAGACATCTAGCACTTAGATAAAACTGTGTTTTTAAGTTTGAAAAACAATTCAACTCAAGGATTCTCTCAGAAAATGGCCTACCAGGCTCTTAAGCAAGGTACATCAAAACATACGAAAACTCCTCTTCATTCAGGTAATTAATAATGAATTTAATTGTCTATGCATCTGAAAGTTCAAGGTGACTATTCAACTTAGCCTTTCAAAATAATTTAGAAGAAAGAAGTATCTCAAGATAGGATTTATGACAGAAACAATGTTGAGATAATTGTAGAAATATCTTCTATACTTCCAGCAACATCTGTAGTTTGATTTTGCCATTTTGGATAAATAGCCTCAGACCTTTGACATATTAGATAGGTAGGGAAATGCCAGTAAGCATTCAGATAAGGTAAATGATAAATCTGACAACAAAGATAACCTGAATCAAACAGAGAACCGATGTTCTCGATTTGAACAGAGAAAAGGGTACGGTGCGGAAAGTGATAGTCATTTTATGTTTTAACAATCACTTTTAGCAGCCTATTTCTTTGTCTGTCTAACTCCGTATGGTGGCATTCATAAATGAGAAAAATCATAGGGCTGGAAGGGACCTTGAAAGGTCATCTCATCCCTTCCCTGTAGATCAGCTCTAAGTACATTATAGATGTTTGTCTAACCTTTTCCTAAAGTTGCCAGAAATGGTCAGCTGAGTACTGAGTACTTCAGCATCTTTACCAAGTTTTTCTTCATATCCTATCTGAATCTGTCTGACTGCAGTTAAACTCCATTTTTATTTATCAGCATAAATATGGAAATAGATTATTTCTTTTCTCTTTACAAGAAAAAAAGAAATCTAACATTTTCTGCATTTGAAGAGTGTTACCACATTCCTACTTTATCTTATATCTTCTTTGGACTAAATAATCTCAGCTTTCTTCTGTTGTGTTTTCCAGACCACTAGTCATTTTTGCTATTTTCTGTTGACTCTCTCCAAATGACTCTTGGATTGCCAAAACTGGACAAAGACCTTCAGCTGAGTCCCTGTGGCAGTTGAATGTAGAAAAAAGGTTGCTTCATGCATCCTGCAAAACATACCATCATATTCATGTGTGCCACAAGGAAGGTTGCCTTACTGGCAATAACGTGTCGTAGCTGATTGCGCTTAGTTTGGAAGTCACAGCAATCCTGATTCTCCTGTCCAAGGAATCATTACCTAGCCGGGTGTTCTCCTTTTCACATTTACACAACTGATTATCCTTTCATCCTTATTAACCTTATACTTATCTCAACTGAAGAGCTGCCTCTTTTAACAGATTACAGCAAGAATAGTTGGAATTACAACCTTGCTTTACTTGTAGTTTCTCCTAGCATTATACCATGCATTATACCATGCACAAAATGAGTAAGTATACTCCGTTCTATCTTCCAGTCATCTATGACAATACTGAGTAACTAGGCTCAAGGTAACCACACTCAGTTTATACTTTCATTTTGACAGTTAATTATTGATAACTTATCTCTAAAAGGAGTCATCTCTTAAGTTTTGCATTTCTCAAAGTTTTAACTTCATTATTTACAAGACTGATTAATTGTACAGGATGACTACTTCTCAGCTAATCCTGGTAGCATGAAAAAGGTCAATTAGCATCACAAAGCAGAAAATACCAATAACTTTAAAAGATACTATTGTAACTCAGAAAAAAAAATAAATAAAAATCTCTGCCCTTCTATTTAACCACATCTGGAGAGCTGGATCTAGTTCCGGGCTGCCTAGAGCAAGAGAGACCTGGACAAACTGGAGTAATTCCAGCAAAAGGCCACAACGATGATTTAGAGGTTGGAGATGGTTTAGAGGTTGGAAAGACTAAAGAGAGCTGGGACTGTTTAGTCTGGAGAAGAGAAAGCTTAGGGAAATTTTGCCAATCCATGTAAAAATCTGACAGGAGGATTAAAGATGACAGAGCCAGACTCTTCTCAGTGATGCCCAGCAACAGGGCAAGTGGCAATGGGCACAAAACGAAATACTGGAAATTCCACTTAAACATAAGAATAACTTTTTTACTGTAAGGGTGATCAAACACTGAAACAGGTTGCCCAGAGAGGTCACAGAGTCTCCATCCTTGGAGAGTATCAAAACCTGACTGAATGTAGCCCAGCTAACCTGCTCTAGGTGACCTTTTTTTGAGTAAGGGGTTGGACTAGACTATCTCAGAGGTCCTTTCTAACCTCTACTATTCATCTATTCTGTATTTCTTTTTTTCCAGTTCTTAAGCTGGCTGACCATTTTTATTAGCCTCTGAAACTGTGGCCTTCTTTTCATAGAAGAATGCATTATGAGTATTTTTATTAATAATAAAATTTTTATCAGGAGCAATTTTGTTTAAGCTGAGTATAGTCAAAGATATTCCAATTAAAGACAACTGTGAAATCGTTGCTTTTTTGATGATCAGTATATTTATAATTAACGTTCTCTTTAGATACTAGCTATGACCCAGACACAAGAAATAAAAACACATGTAACTAGCTGACCAGCTTATATTTAACTTGCATTATTATTAAGTAGCTTTTTATTAATTTGGCTGACTAAACCCCCCCTCATTTTATATTGCTTTACATTCATCTAATCTTATTGCCAATTGGAATTGTTGCAATTTTTCTTGTAATAAAAAACACTAGGTTACCTTTTTAATATGTTTGAATAACAAGTGAAGAAAAACCTGTACCTGTGACATAAGCCCATCAACTCTGTTTGAGCAGCATCCTTTAAAATATTGACATGCACAACCACATTCTAGCCAGCAGGTCAGGAGAAGCAGTTATTCCCCTCTACTCGGCTCGTCCTGATTCAGGGCCCCAGCACAAAAGATGCCCCCAAAATGAAGCGAGTCCAGCAGAGAGATGCTGATTTGGTCAGAGGCTGCAGTCCATGATGAGCTGAGACTGAGGGAATTAATGGGCTTGTTCATCCTGGGAAGAGAAAGCAAAACTGGGGGGATCTACTGGCAATCAGCTACCTAAGGGGGAGCCCAGCGAAAAGCAAGAGGTGACGGTCACGGATCTCTACGAGGGGCCTTTGGACTGACTGCCTGTAAGGAAAAAGATGAGCATCGTAACAGGCGGCTTCAAGACCCTGGCAACCTCTGCTCTTGGAGCTTTCCAGAACTTCTGGAGAAGACCCTGGGCAACCTGAATTTTCTTTTTAAAATTTATTTAATTTAAACTTAGTAATCAGCTCTAGTTTGAGAAAGAGGCTGAAATAGGTGAGCTCTACAGGTCATTCCAACCTTACTTTTTCCATGATTCCAGCTTCATGATGCTATGTAGTCAGATGTTTCTAAGATATTGTGAAAAATCTGTGCTGCATTTGAGATTCCTCTATGAATCGCAGTCACTTTATGGTTTACTTCCTATTTTGAAGAATTTGCATAGATAATAATAATTATGTTCTTTGTAAGGTAGAGTCTTCCACATTACATCACACTGGGGCCATTATATTTAAATATAACACATTCCTATTTTTGTTTCAAAATTTTTTAAAAATATTTATGCATATTTCTTTAAGACATCTCCTTCCCTATGCCTTTATCTTGATAAAATGAGCAAGAATCATAATTTCAGGTCTTTTTATTTTACTTTTCAAGGCATAATGCATCATTTAAAAAGGAAGTATAGCTCTAAAAGTTGCTGTTAAGGGCCATAAAGTAGAGAAATAATACGTAGTTCGTCTGCAAGGTTTTATCTTAACAGTGTTACTAACTGTGACATTTATCCTGCTTAACCTCACCAAATGTACCCTAGGGAAATGTCAACAGAGTCTTATGGTTTTAATACAAATGAATTATCAAAGAGTTTGAATAATGTAATCATCTTAATGTATTCAGTTTTTATAATGAACATCTGTTATGGGGATACAGAAGCAAAGTGACTGGTACAACAATTAAATAAACAATTAAATGTAGAAAATAATAAGACCGATTTTACAATTTTAACTGTTTAGTAACTTGAAGTAACTGTTCATGAAATATTTCTCATTTCCATTATTTCTGGTGGACACAATTTTTCTTTGATGGAATTTATATATACTTTCTAGATGCTTGTTATGGGTATAATCCTGTTTACAAAGACAGCTTGTTCCCTGGATAGAAATCTTCTCCCTTGGGTGATGCATATTTGTGTTGTTAAAGTTCCTGCCAAATCTCTTACTTTACATGCTTTTGCCAATAATCCTTCTGCACTGTATTTTCTGTCAACTCCATTTATTAAGAGGGTTGTTTTCAAACATCCTGCTCGCATACATTATAGTAATTCTTCTCTCATGGGAATACATTCTCTAATTATCGAGATAGTCTAACAAATGCCGCTGATATTTACTTCTATTATGTCTTATTCTAGCATTATACTTTATGTCCTGAATATAAATTTACATGAATGATAAATAATTTTGCATTATGCACTCTTGTGGAGTATGTTTCATGAGTAATTCCCAGAAACTCTGAATTGTTTCTTCTTTTAAAAGATATCATGCCACCATTTAAGATTCAGAATATATAAGTAGCCTCATTTTATCTGAGTTCCTGAATGACATTTTACTCAATCTTCATGCTCTGAACCTTGTTCGTACACTGTAACCAGTTTGTTCTTTTGCTCCTGAAATGCAGAAATTTGAATATACTTTAGAGGCACAGTTGTCAACTTGTCATCACACATTCATACAGACATTTTAGATACTGGTTATGCAAATCTGGTTGTTCAAGATTATACTCTCAGACATCCCTTGCCAGGTTGATTCAAGCCTTGATTTGTCCAATAGACACTTTTGTCTGATGCCATTTGCTTGACAGCTACCATTTGCTATTCACAATTTGTTAAGAGAGTGGTAATGCAAACTACATTCAGAATAGCGTTACAATGAAGGTGAAAGTTAACACACAATTAAAGGACCTTAATCACTCTTAGATTAACTACAGAAGCACAGTGACAGAGTAAAGTCAAATTTTCAAAAATTTCTACATGACTTTGACCAGATACACAACTGGGCTTGAGTTTAGCTACTGTTATAACACTTAGTTTTCAGATTTCTCACTAAAATCTACATCCTCAAAATAAACGGCTGTATTCTGTACATCGTATCAAGGAGAGTTATATACATCAGGATGGTGTTCACAGCATCCAGTATGTTGATTAGGAAAAAAACAAAATGGTTATAACTGAATTTTGAAGGAAAATGAATATACTCTCTYTGCTTTTCTTTCTTTTCTCTCTCTCTCTTTTTTTTTAAGAAAGAATGAATATGTATATATACTTTCCAAATGTAGAAATGATGATGGTAATTTCTCTTTCTATATAGAAGTATGGTAGTCAAAACACTTTAGACAGAGTAGACAGGTCAAATCAGATTTAAATGTATACCACCAGCTTTTCTAGCGGGTACCTAGTTCCAACCTAAATTTTTTCCTACTGAACATATGACACCCTAAAGCAAAGATTTCAGAAATCATGATTAGGCAAAGTACTTGAGATAATTAGTTCTGCAAATAAGTGGTTATGGCACTTGGAAGTGAGGAATCCTGGCTTTACCCCTTGCTCATACTTCACTGGCCAAGAGAAGAACTGTCTCTCATACATGACAAGTCTGAAACCCAGGCACATAGCAAGTTTTCTCACAGGGAAAATCAGTCGCTTCAGTCAAGTGCTAATGTAAAAGTTGGTGCTGTCAAAATCACAAGAACATATGCATAATTTTAGTCTTGCTTTCACATTCATCATTACCAAGAAGCATATAAAGCAAGCAAAGCAGATGCCTGTGACTCTGAACGTAATTTATTCAGTTTACTCCCTGATGTGTTCGCTCACTTTATTGAGGGTGTCCTTACCTGTCCATCTAGTTATGGTTTTCCTTTCACTTCACATTCGGGCTGCCATAGCCAATCATGAATTTCACTAGACTCCCTGCTCCTTCACTTAGCCCTCTCCTATGTCTCAATCCTCTTCAGATGACTGAGTCATCTAAACCCCTGTCACCTGAACAGTAGTTTTCCCAGGAGAAATTAGTAACATGCTTTACTCAGGATCTTCTACACATTTTTCTGCGGACAATCTTTTCTTGCCTATATGCAGAATATGTTGAATCCCTCAGGGAACTGTGGTGTTATCATCAACCACAGGCCTGTATCCATTTCATTTGATGGAGGAAAAAATAGATTCTGAATATCAGATATTTTCTGATAGCTGGTCTTTCTTTTCACATAGGAAGGACTTGGAATAACTAGGCTGAAGACCTTACCTAGGGTAAGATTTGAAATAGAGGCCAAGTTGTGACTTAGTTGAGGCAAACTTGTGTATAAAAAGAAATCAGAATTAGATAAATTTCCTGGAGTACAAAAACGCATCTGCAAGAGGCTGTAGTCTCTTCACATTCATGCAGAAGTTTTGAGGAATACACTTCTTGTACRCCTATATTCTGTCCCAGTTACACTTTAAATGCCTTCTGTGAACTAAGCCATATTCTTTTAAAATTAATTATCTCTAATTACCAGGATCACTCTTCTGTCCTTTGAAAATTGTCACTTCATTTGCCTTGTTCTAATATTTACTTACCTTCCCAGTTAAACATGACTTTTCATAAAGAAATTCTCAGTTGTATGGCAGGGTATTTCAAGCTAATTTTCTTAATACCCAATGGATGCATATAATCTGGACTGTATGAGAAATTAATATTATTTTTTTTAAAGTATATTCCCTCCTTTGATCTTAGTTATTTTTACAAGGTCATTTCTAAGGATAACTTCATAAATTTTCAGATACTTCCTCTAATTTAATTTCCTATGTATTTCTGCACTGGCAGTCAGAAGTCGACGATCACCCAACTTTTTTTTTAAAAGGCATTCATTATCTTCCACTTGCCAAGGATTTCCCTGTCACACTTCCTGGAGTTTCATTTTGCATGCCAGAAATCAATATTCCTTTGACATAAAACTACGTCTCCAAATCCTGCCTTTGCATGACTCCTTGAGTTACTAGTTTTCATTTGCACTAATATTCCATCTATGTGAACCAGSATACCAGATTTCAGCCATGCCCAGAAAATCACAATCAGTGTCACCCACTTTGCTTCTACCTTCTACTACTTGTTTCTTTCTTCTGTTTCTACACATCCCCTTGAACACATTAATTTACAGTCTCCATTCTTCGGCCTAATCTGACTTCTGCCTCAGTTAATACTTTTCTGAGTAAGGTGAATGGCAGCTTGACCTTCCAGCTCGTAGCCCAGGTGTCCCTTGCACTCTGCTCCCCTTGGCCACCACCTCTCCATCAGAAAAGGTCTTGAAGGYACTGAAGTCCTTTCAGACTAGGAAATGGGCAGCTACTCAAAAAGGATTTTTTTGCTGAAAATGAAAATAATTTGTCCTGGTAAGTTCTGTGTGCCTTTGCGCTTGGTTTTGAGTGAGTGTTCTACAGAAAGAGAGGAAAGGATCTCTAAGGCTTTGACAATGACAAGTACATCCATTAAAGATAAATTAAATTATTTTAACACTTGAAAATTAAAAAGAAAATCTAATATTTTAAGTAATACTTTTAATAATAACCTGGTGGTGATATTCAGTATAATGGATTCTAAGATATATATTGAATAATAGCATAAAAATCTAAGAAATCTATCTGTGATAATGAGTTTAACTTTAATTGACAGTCAGATCTTGTTTAAACATTGGCCTATTGAACTGTTAAGACTCTATATAATTGAGTATAATGCTAAAATAAAAAAGATACTCTAATTTTAAATATGACCACTAAAAAAAACTAAATTAAAATGATAAGATCTGAAATCTCAGGGAATTTAGAACAGAGTAGGTTTTGTTAACTCTGTAAAAATGATTTTAGAGAGCCTAGTCATCATCTTCGGGGGCCTCATTACCTATATACGATTTTCACTATCATACTTTGCATATTTTTTTACTATAATAGCTTTTTTTTCCTCCTTTCCTGAAAGTAAAAATTTACTTTCCAAGATCATGTAGCAGATTCGTGATTTTTCTATAATGTTATATTGCAAGTTTAGTGCTTCAGTGCTGCTAAGGCTAAGGACAAGAAAGTTTGAAGCACACACTTTCCACCCTTTTTTCCAGTAAGAGATGATAAACATATTTCTCCTGCCAAATCTTTATTACCCTTAGAAAAGTTTGCCYTGAAAGCTCAAATTTTATTTAGAAAGTCACCCAAAGTTCATCCCTTAAAAATGTTAACTTTTTTTTTCATATAAATGTATTTACTGATCCACAACTAAATCGGCTGATTTATTTATTTCTGAGACGTGTATTTTGTCTCAGAAAAACAAACATATAATACATACCACATAAATACAGAGAATCAGAGAATGCATAAACCACTGTCTGATAAATTGTTTGGAAAATGTGCTTTAAAGTATTCTACTTTTGTCACAGTGCTAGGAAAAGAAGATATGGCATTCAATCACAATCCTAATCGATTAAGTTATGATTAAAGATGTTTCATTTTCATATTATAAGATTAATCAAGAACAAAAAGTTATATGGACACTTGATTTATTTTGACCAGTACTACTTCTTAGAACATATCAATTTGTATTAATGTAATYAGTTAAGTTGGACTTGACCTCAAATCCTTCTCTTCATTTTGTTTTTGTGTTTTCTAAGGTACATGTGAAAGTACAGAAAGTTCTTACAGCTGAAATTGCTCTGTCCTCTGTTTACACTTTATCCCATACCCTTCCCCTTGGTATCAGGATATCTCAAAGTCCCATGAATTGTAGCAGTAGTTCCGAATACAGCAGAAGTGCAAGACTGAACCTGGTCTTGCAATTCTTTCTTTCTCCACTGGCCTTTGCTTCCGAAAATTGGGCAGCACATTTGTTCTCACGTGGATAAGACAGTTATTCTATTTAACAAAAGCATTGTACACCAATTCATGTCTAGATCCACACATTTTTCTTAAAACTGGAAAGGTTAAAACACAGACTAGCCTTTAGGTTTAATTTTTTTCTTGTAGAATAGAAATCTTTCTGAAAGAACTCAGACGACTTTCTGACCTGGCACTTTGGAGATTTATCACCAACTTGTATGAAATTAACTCAGTCACTTGACTCTTCAGCAACTCCCTTTTACTGCGAAAATTTAATAAAAACTGAGGTATAAAGCACTCAAAAACTCTCCAATAAAACAGGAAAATATTGCAAAGATTTATTGTATTCTCGTGTGGCTATCATTCAAAAAGAAAACCCTCTTGAATTCAGCAGTGCTGTGGGCTATCGGTATTAGAAGCCAGACGTTAGCAGGAGCAAGTCTTTCCCTAGCACAGAGCAGCCTAACTTACTAAAGAAAACAGAGGAGAGGCTTCGATCCGGAGATTTATTTACCACAAACACACACATACCCCTTCCAGACATTTCAGAGCCTACTTTTTAAGAATAAAATTTAGCACTGTCAACAGCAAAGCCTCAAAACAAAATATTTTTATTATTAAAATAAGACAAAATAAAATGTGCACATTTACTATATTAGAGACTATGTAATTAATACTCTCATTCTCAACACCGAGTATTCTTTTCTTCCTAAAGCCTGAAATTTGTGCCTAAAGAGAAAAGAATATTCTTCTCAATAGCTGATAAACAGATAATTAGGAGCAAACTAGGCTTGAAATTAGATTATATACTTTTACAAGAGGCAGTATAGCTAAAGAGTGATAAACTAATTCAGGAAAAAAAGGTAGGCTTTAATTTGTTGAAGCACAGGATGAGGCAAACTTTCAGAGGCTAAGCTTGAAATGAGAGCCTTTTGTAGTACAACAACATGATGAGACAGCCTTTCATAGTGTTTCAAGCTTTTCTGTAACGCATTGTCATTGTAGCCAAAGAACTCATCATATATGATAATTTTAACACAGTTTTCAATAAGAACCTCAAACAGATCAAAACAAACTTTCAAGTTGCCTTGTGGTTTGTAAACATATTTAAAAATTACTTTGTAGCATAAACAATAGCACTGTAAGCACATCAAAAAGAAAGCCTTTTTACCTAACAAAAGTAACGCTATTCACAGAGAATAGCTTACAAGATTTATGCTGGATAGAAACATTTATGTAAAYGGGAAAATACTGGAATGACTTTGTRTAGCATAGTCGTACAACAAAAACTCAAACTGATTAAAGTTACTGCTGAATTTTCTAATTCATTGCTTTTAGTTCTCTCAAAATACTGAAAAAATGATTGAATTATCTCAGCCTGGAGTACACGTGACTTGTTAATTATTTTAAAATACAAGCATTATACTGGGCAAATCTAATTTCCTCCAGTATATAATCTAGGAGAAAAATCCCAAACCTTCCTGACACTGTTATTCATAATCCATATGAATGGATTATTCATATCCATTAAAATGAATATTCTTCATTTTAAACCTGCATGTTGCAGTTAAACCTGTAGGCAAATGTTGGCAGTGAAAGGTACCGCTTGAAGACTGATGAACAGCTCACGGCAGTAACCCCATCTTCGTGGAGACAAAGCCAAGGATAACACCAAGGGAGGCAGTGCCAAATAAACATGCTGCATATTCCCAAGARGATTCAGATTGTTTAAGTCATGTGTCTACCCGATCAGAGAAGAATATTTCCTTTTCCATGGAATGTTTCATTTTCCATGCTATCTAGCTCCTGCTTCCACTCACCACTGCTTGGCCAGCTTGTTCTCATGGTTTTGACTTAGTTTATAGCCTTAGTCTTCCAAAGATGTTACAGCCCAAAACTTCTCACCAAGTGGGTACAATACGTTAGGAACTAGACTGAAAAAAAGTTAGCTTTTTAAATAATGAAACTTGGAAAATGAAAATGAGAACTATTTTTTTCATGGAAGGATTTAAACTTTCTTAGGGCAGAAAGCGGAAGAAAGGACATCTGTTAGGCTGAGAGAAACRTGCAATGTAATTCATTTAGGGTATGTTCAAGAGGGCAGAGTGGTTTTCTTTAATGAAGATTTTATGAAAGCTGATTTATTTTTTTTCCATTCAGACCTTTTTAATTGCTAGACAAATCCAAATTTCATTTCATCTAGCATGTTGGTAGAATTTGCACCATCAGATTCTCCAAAATGATGTATGTTGAAAGATACTGTACTAGCAATATAACCTTTTTCATAGTTATATAGGGAGATTTTATTCATTTTAAGTCATACATRTCCCAAAACAATAATCCAAAAGGCACACTAAAGTGAATTCCCCTAGAGGTACAATGCTCAAATTATTTCCTCTAAATCTCTAAGGCCATTAGCAGAAACCTGACAAATGAGAAATAGTACTGGACAGAAAAGATGTTAATACAATGCTATGATTTCATTTTATAGAATTTTTCTAAAATTTAAGTTTTAATAGTGCCAAGATTAACTAAGTCATACTTCATAATATGATTTTGCTTCTGACCTCTTTTTGCTTTATCAAAGTATTCATCTCTTCCATAAACACTATTATCATTGCTATTTTATAATATTTTTTCTAGGTTCTATATTTCAATAAGCGTACGTAATCTATTCAAATAATTTCCAATTTTAATTTTGTCGCTTTTGATGCTGGTAGATATTTCTGGATATTCCAAAAAAATCACATTTACAAATCAATCTCTACATTTATAGTAGAGGCATCCATACAACAAAGAAAAAATCACACATCCTCCATAYCATCCTCGGTTTCTGCAGCTCTCTCTCTGTCACATAGACAATAAATATTCCAGACCAACAAAAAACCACAAATCTTACTGAACACCTCCTTTCAAATTCTTATATAAACCTCCCAACACAAAAGAAATAACTACCAGTAGCTGCTCCAAAAAGCTCCCATTATCTTGCTTTATCAGCATAACTCTATTTTAAATGTTCATTTGTTAGAAATGCTTCTCTCTGTGAGATGTACTCCCAGTCAGGGGACCATCAGTGACACAGCAGGAGCCTGCTGTAGTCTGGGGGATTTTTTTTGCCTTTTATAAGGTGGCGCTGGGACAAGCATTTCCTCTAATCTCTTTCCCACCTCAGATATGAAACGGTGATGGCTCAGTTTTGCCACGGGCTTGCAAGGATGGAGTGGCTGCTGTAGCTGCCCGTGCACAGCTTGCACAGACAGGCCCATTAATAGCAGCAGAAAATCTCCAGAATCTCCAAAATTTTCAATGGAGGACCCTATGTCCCCAAAGGTTAAAAATCAGATTATTGTTTCCTAATAAACATTGTTTTTTCTACTCAACTTCTTTAGCCTGAGTTCATACTATTTATTTCTAATTTCATTTATGAAACAGTTATCCATACTTTCCTATTCAAATAGCTTTCTATCAGCAAAATACAGAATTTTGTTATCTATTCAGCAAATTTATTTTCACTAAGTTTTGCTCTATTTTAAGGTCCTTCTAACTAGAAAAACAAACATAAACATATCCTATTTTAAACACACAACTGCAYGTTTTTGTACATACTTTTAAACCAAGGACCTGGTCAAACATGGATTTACAAAGTACTCGTGGGTCTTTTTTCTACCATAATCCTAGTAATTAAGAATTGGATAGCATTTAATTAGCTTGTTGAGTTTAAGTCAGTAACTACAAGCTCTCATACTGACTTTTTTTTTTTTTTTTTTTCTGCCTCTTCACAGATTGAACCTTTCTGCTAAAAGCAAAAGATTTTATTCGTCCTGGAAACATGAATCACGTCCTAAATCCCATACCACATAAATGACACCTCCTGGGCATAGGCAGATCAAACATAAAAGGCCTAAGCCTTAATTCTCATCCCCACACAATGAGAGCAATGTCAGGAAGCAAACATAACATGTATTTCAAAAAAAACGATGGGTCTATTCCAAAGCCAGYAATATACAACCATCATTGAATACTACTGTTACTACTATACTAGTTTTTTTACCCGATTTTAGAAAAGTTTTTTTTTTACAATACTTGATAATGTCATATTTTTAACAGAACAATTTGTTCAGAAACATAAATTACCTTTAAGCTGCTGAACTGACAAAATGTGCTTTTACATAGCTCTTTACCTGTTCAGCATATGTGCGCACACAAAATTTTCATATCACCTAATACTACTTTTTGAAATACAATGTGCTGCATACGTTTTCAGCAGCAAAGAGCTGAACTTTCAGGTAATTTTAGCAGCTTAAAAGCTTTATTAAAACCTCATTAAGAAAACTAACAACAATTCCTGACTAGCACCATACTGCAAATGAGAAATATTACTGTTTGGAGACGGGTAAATCATATGCAGGGTCTTTAGGAATGCTTAATGCWGTTGGTTTTTGCTCGGGAGTCCTTCTTGGCATGCCAGTGCTCCGTTCCATTTCCCACCCTACAGGAAGGCAATGAATAATCCTTACCTGAAGAGCAATTACAGATCCCTCATTTCAACGCCTTCATTTCCTTTAATTAGAGAAAGCATGAAGGGCAGAAAATATAGGGAAGCGCCAACTGCCATTAACAATAAATGAGATTTGTGTAACTAACTTATTTTCAACACTAAATTTCCCCACTGCATTGTATATACATTCTTCTAGATAATTAGTTTATATATTTTYATAGATGTCACATACGCTTCTATTTCCCCTCTAGGTGAAAAGTCTTCCTCCCTTTTGGGACCATAAACAAAATCAACAAAACATCAGTTGAGGAGTTCAGGTGTTCCTACTCTCATTAAAGAGACTTTGATCCAAACGCCAGGGTTTAAAAGCTGCCGTCCAGCCCGCAGGACCTCGCTGCAGCTCCGGCCCTGTCGRTGCACGCCGTCTCCGTCTGGTGGAAGCGCGCACGCAGGCACGCTCCCAAACAAATTCACAAAAACCAGGTCCCCAGCTCAGCCACCACCACCCTAAACCACATTCACATCACCTTTTGCCTTGCTAGTAAATCTGATTTTGYTTACGTAATTTTGCTTGGCTATTGAAATACCTAATAGTTTTCAGAATACATACTACGTAYGGTATTTTAACTGGGAACAGTAACAATGTGTTAGATGAATGTAAATGTTTCTCGCAAACAATTTCACAAATCTTTGAATCTTGTAACTTTTTATTCTATATTTTAGCCAGCATATTGTCTGACAATGCATCTCTGAACACAAGAATTCTAAATGGTGAAGCTAAATTAAAAAAAAAAATTTCCTTGTTAAAGATCATTAACACTGTACGACCTTATATAGCAATATAACACAACCTAGCACTTCCTTTTGAAAGTGGTTTGTTGAATAGACTAAAGAAAATCTAGTTATTAGCAAAAAAAAAAAAAAAAAAAAAAAAAGTCTTTTTCTTTTCCCAGATCTTTCAAAGAGCTTTGCAATTTTCAGACAAAATCTGCTACTCTTTCATTTTAACTTTTCATATTGTAGAACTTCAAAGTACAGGAAGATAAATTTTCAAAAGGTTTTTCTTTTGGTAATTTCTTACAGTACACTGTAGGTGGTAATTCAGAGTGTCTAGACTGAAAATTAAAAGTTATCTCCAAGACTCCAGCAAAAAATATCTGTATAGGCTTGCTTGTACTTCAGAAATATTTTTAAAGGTAGAAATTAATGTGTCTTAATACGTTGTCATCTTTAACTCTCCCACATTCCTCTGATGAAATTATGGTCAGCATTGCTCCTGTAGAAAGAACTGCTGCCTACTCCCCATCTTCTTCCTCTCCATTTAAGAAAACCACAAGAAAAAAGGCTCTATGCTGAAAAGTCAGATTCTGCTGCTGGGCAAAAGACAGTTAAAATATGAATTCATTAATCATGCTTGGAACTCAGAGTTATGAAAAGTACAGAGGCTTTCAGGTGACCTCAAGAAAGATGAATTATTGTAACGGAGTAAGATGAGAATCTTTTTAAGTGCTTTGGCTTCTCTTCATTATTAGTATATCTTAATAAGTAAAAGTGAAATSATCTGTGGTACTCTGTAGGTATCCTTTTCCAGCTGAATTTGTTGTCCATTTGAAATGTGTATGTCACGTCCATTTTTTACATTTCTGCTACATCTTAAGCTTCCCTTTTCCTTTTAACCTCTGATTTATATACTTTCTTGATCTAAGGATACTAGCCATTGATTTCTAAATTTGATATTTCTTTTGTCTCTGCAATTTAAATATTTTAAATTAAAATATCTGTTACCACTACAACACTATTTGGGTAGTTAAGAAAGTGTGAATAGCCCTGTTTTTACAGAGCTGGTTCCTTTCGTGCTTTGGGGCCATTCTTGTTCCACTAATATTGATAGACAGCCTTATCGCTATCTTCAATAAAACTAAGAATAAACATTTTGTGTCCACTCTTATGTGCTGTTCATTTCACATGCAAAGCTCTAGAGRTTGAATTCTCAAACTTACAAATTGAGTTTTCTTACAAGAAAAATTGATTGTCATGAAAAATACATGGGACATCTTTGAAGCTTTTGGCTAATGTTTGATTTRCAGAGAGTCATTATAAAAATAAACTGCTATGCCAGAGAAAAGGCTTTTTGCCACTGAAGTCATCAAGGAATGAATAAAAAAAGAATATCTCATTCCAGATGTATTTTACCATTAGTCAACATCTAGAAATTAGTGGCTTTCCTTTAGCCCAGCTGAATACTAAATTCAAAATTTTTAAACTATCAATAAGAAAATAAAACTATTCAGAACAGGAAATAGGAAGGTCTACATACTGCAAATGAAAAAYGCACTATTACCAGGACAGAACTTTTCTATAGTCTAAGTAGATCAAGACTGCATAGGGATTCCCCCAAAWTCATTAGTAAATGAAACTAAGGCATATACATCCACCTTTATTCAACAATAGACCAAGAYTCAAGGATCTACATTTGTTTTCACCATTACAATGAAATGAAAWTTTTTTGGAGCTTGATGGCTGACTTGATGGCTAAATAGGAAGCTTCTTGTCAGAGACAACTATCATGAGCAAAAGCAATGCAAGATACCCAAACTAACAAGAAAGAGAACCAGAACCACCAGAAATCATTTGTTTTTCTGAATAAAAGTGTTCTGTTAAAAAGATTTTGTTAAGAAAGATTCTCACTCTAATTCAGYAGCAGATAAACATGAATTATCATTATTCATATTTAAATATTAATGTATTAAATATAGAATACTATTCATCTTAACATGTGAAGATTACAGAAAAGATCATTCAAATTGTGTAATCTTCAGTCTTTTTTTCTACTTTTTCAGCAAAAACTATGAAGAAATACCACACTCTTTGAAACACTATCTTACACCTGCATTTAACTTGCACAAATTTTCATGCTGTTTAAAAGATAAACCACTGTTCTTCCCTGTGTCCAGACAAGTATCTCAGAAAGAATGTTTTATCCACTTATGACTTGGATGATGGATGGTATAACTAACTCTATACCTGATCTTTTCTCTCAAAAAGTAAACTCAGAGAGATTTGTGTATTCCCTTAAACTAGTACATTTCTTGACAAACTAAAAAAAAGGTAACAATGATTTTCTTCCCATTTTTGCTTATCTCACTAAGATTCATTTCAATTGAACTGGTGTTGGAATTAATAATTTCAATCATTGACAATAAGCAATATTTAAACAGAGAAATGATATGAATATTAATGTAATAGTATTATTGTCAAGAGAAAAAAGTTCCATGAATAAAAAACCCAATAAACAAAATTCTTAAATAACAGTTGAACTAGGGAGCTTCAGCTTCAATGGTATATTCTTTCCCTTGGGCTATAAGTCAGATGTTTAATGGTTGTGATTTTATTAAAATGTTGCTAGTAATCTAAATTTCCTTAGCCTGATGCTATTAAAATTGGATACTTGGCAGTTATCATCTTAAACATCGGACGCGGTTAACCAATGGATCAAATTCAAACATTTGATCAAGTTATATATCAAAGCAAGTTGGCATCAGAGAGCATCAAACATCAAGACAGGTTAAATACCAGAACAGGTGATCATCATCTTAGCTGAAACCCAGATGTGAGCTAATAGAGCAAAAGGGCTATTTCTTGGGGTTTCCAGGGGGACAACTGAAGCATGTGAAAACTACAGCTTGTCAGCAACTGGTTTCAATGAGCGCATCCAAAATGCAAGTGGAAGACAGATGGTATGAATCTAAAGGTAAACAAAAATATTGGCCAATTGTCAGCTACAAAAATCTTCTTACATGAACTTTTATGAAATTTAAGAAAAAAATTGTAGCAGAGCTTTGCAGTTTATTGCAACCTATTTTTATTGGTTTTAATATCTCAGATCTCTACCAAAAATGTTACAAATCAGTCAATCATGCTACAGAAAAAAAAACTTAATGATACTATATTGTTTTTTTTCTAACTCGGAACATAAGAAATGTTTTCGGTTTTGAATTTGAAAATTCTGAATACCAAGCTCCTTTGAGAACTCTACCCCTCTATTACTACTATAGCAAGCAATTCGAACTGCAAGCATGAACAAACTTAGCAGCACAGCTTCTGATAGGCAATACTTATTTTATTGCATTTTATAAAAATTAAATTTGAAATTTCTATCAAAATGTCAGAGTTTCACAATTTTTTGCTAAGCTGACTCCTTCAGCTCAAGTTATTTGTTTTCACTCTCTTTTTATATAGAAAAATACGAATGCCACTGACTTCTCACAAGTATATCACTACATATGTATGGTAATATTTAAAAAAAAATCAGCAATTTTTAATATAGTCTGGTAGATGAGATATTGTTTTCCATTTCCTAAGGTCTTGTTTAGTGTTATAATGAGCAATTAAACAGCTGGCATGTTTCAAACAAAGTCATGGTTGACGAGGTTTCTGTGTAATGTCACAGTATAAAACTATGCAAACAAGTACACACGAAAGGCAACAATCTTTTCATAAATTTAAGACCCATGGGATGCATGTATCCCACAGTGTTTTTTCTCCCTAAGATTCACTACCATATTTGGTTTTCAGATCAGTACTGAATAGTCGCCGCTTCTCTTAAATTGCCTATCAAGAATATGTTGCATACCTCCTACCCCATACACTTGGGATTTGCTGCTCAAAGCCATACCTGACAGCTAGAAGGGATAAATTTAAGAAAAACAGTTTAAGTAGCAATTGAAAGCACTAGCTCTGCCTAGATATAGAAGAAAGCAACAATGTGTACTGTACAGTTTTTTTGTAACAGATATAAAAACATACTTTTAAAAAGTATTTCAYTTACAAGCTGAAAGAGAAATACATCATGTCTGCGATAATTTCTTGTGCACTCGTGCCTAAGGGAAATCTTCTCCGCTGGCCTTGTGTATTAAGCAGCAAAAAAAAGTAAAACATGAATATTTCTTTTGCAGCGAAGTTCAAAATCAATAGCCTTTCTGTTCATGTACATTACATGAATGCACATTGTATGGAAATTTTTATTTTTATCATTTTTGAATATTATTTGAGAAAACATACAAAAAAACCTGTATTTCATCTAAGATGCAACATTTGAAGAAAACATCTAATGTTTTCATAAGTTTCAGTCATACTGGTATACAAAAAAAGTCAAGCAGCAGCTTTCACAGGCAGCTCAGTAGAATACGTGACTTTATTGCTTTCTGGATCTTACTTGCTATTCCACAAACAGCACAATTCCCAAGGCAGATCTCTGAGAATCTCTACTTGTGATCTCAACTGCATGAACTGTCTATTTACTCCAACCTTCTTTTAGCCAGTTACTTATGCATGCCAGGACATTCCCGTATATTTCATTATTTTCCATTTTACTCGAAGCCTTTTGCAAAACAATTTATCAAAATTCTATTGGAAATGGTGGGAAGTTATAGAGAGCATATCACCTTTATCTGCATGCTTGCTAACATCTTCAAAGCAGAAATTCCCTTCATAACAGCTATGTGGACTCTTCCCAATTAAGTTGTACTCATGCAGGTATTCACTATTTCCATCCTTTATAATATTCTCTAAAAATCTGCCTACATATTGGTAGTTGTCTAGACTCTTCCTCTACTTCTTCCCAATGCCTTCATAAAAGTTGATTTTACACTTCTAATGTGTTACTGAATTTAATTTATTTCAACAGATTTATATCTGAGTAAATGGTAGAAC
The DNA here is from genome assembly GCF_003343005.1 of Rhea americana. Taxonomy (NCBI): domain Eukaryota; kingdom Metazoa; phylum Chordata; class Aves; order Rheiformes; family Rheidae; genus Rhea; species Rhea americana. The sequence goes on from NW_028186756.1 coordinate 10,180,247, forward strand.
AACCAGGCGTTAAGCCTTTATTACTTGCCGCCTTTTCATTCACCAGTCYATACAATTTGTTTTTTATGGCAGGCATATTTATTATCACACAGCCTATTGCATCAGTAGAAAGAGAATTACTAAAAGGTTCCAAGTTAAATTTCTGAGAGACTAAACTGATACATGCGTACAGTTAGACATATTCTTAAAGCRCGGTTCTGCTAAGACACTTGAATTTGAGAAATTCTAGTGTATTTGTCTCCATTTTGCTAATAGGGTGAATGACAAGAGCTGAAAAACAAAACCTGTGAACTGTACAGTAAGAAATACCAATAATCTTGATCTCATAACATATGCACAGTTTTGAGAAGACTTTGGAAAGACAGGCGGACTTCTGCCAAAAAGATATCAGGACAGAGAAATTTCAATTAGGGTTTGGGCTTGTTCTCCCCCCCCCCTTCAATTCACAACTTATAACACTTCTATTTCTAATCATATAGAGAGTTCTTCATCATACTTTGAAAATGTATGAATATCAATTTCCTTTTCCAAAAAATCAAGGTCAGTCATGTGCAGAACTGTTCTTTTCCCTACCTATTTGATTCTTCCTAYGTCTCCTTCATCATAAAAGCATTTCTGAAGGGAATCTCATCACTACTGTTCATATCTGGCTATATAATTACCTCATTAAAGGGTTACTTACTTTTACAGTATATGAAATAAATTTTCAAGTCTACTTCAGTCAAAAAATGAACAGGTTCCATGGGAAAATACATTAGATTTTCTGCTCTTTAGATCTCCAGCCCTGAGCTGTAGCTAATTTTGAAGCTTCTTCATCTCTCCTGAAGGAAAATTATATAGTAAAGTGGCACRGGCAGGCTTGGCCTACAGTTCATCATATAATAGGTAATATTCTTTTTTGAGTRCAATATTCCCATAAAGAACAGGAGTCACATGTTATCTAACAATCTGCTTTGGTTTTCCATGGCAATATTTTATAACTGAGATAGCATTTAACTTCAGGTTAACTACTCAACAGCAGTGCAACTTTAAAGAAAGTTTCATTTTATCTGAATAATGCTCACTACTGGAAATATCTTTAAACTACAAATAAATGAAAAAGCTTCGTAATTGCATCAGCATGATATAAATATTAATTCCATTATCTGGTAACATAAATATAAATAAAATCTACTCCTCTATACTAAATTAATTGTATTGAAAAACAACTAAAACTCATCCAAATTAAAAGCATCTCACATGATTATTGGCATAAGGAATGACAGCAAAGCAAGGTCTGACGCTGAAGGATGACAGGATGGATATGCATAAACTGTGCTCAATACTTTATATAGTCATACTGTAGAAAGAGAGTTGATGTYCCGCACTCAAGCTGTCTTCAGTGTATTGTGCTGTTTACAGATGGATTCTAACCATCAGTAAACTTGATCCGTCGTGTAAAGGAGTAGTAGTACGTTTCAAGTTCTATATTTTGGACATTAAACCGTAAATTTCATTTTAGGCTATGAGATTTTTCAATGATCATTTAAAATAAAGTGAGAAAAAGTTATTTCTTCTCCATATTGGATAAAAATTGCATGTGTTCTCAGTCCATTTCCTTTCTTGCCAATAATATTGAAATACTTTTAAACGCATTTATAAAACACAGAACTAAAAAAAAAAAAAAAGAGAGAGAGAGAAAGAGAGAGAGAGAGAGAGAGAGAGATCAGACATACATCCAGTATTTATTCTTCAAATTATAGGGAACACACACATCTATTAAAGTGTGCTAATCAGAACTAAGGCAGTAAAGGATGATCTGTGCTATATCCTTGGAATGCAACTGCTTAATAGAAATTTGTATCAGAAGCAAATCAGCCAGATAAAGCTCTGAGTGGAAATGTTGAACACTTAAAAGGCCAAGTAAAAATAAAGCTTTGCAGAATGTGAGCAAGAAGTAAAGAAGTTTTAAAATGTCCTTCTCTACAAACTGCTAGTACCAGCAAAAACATAACTTAACTTTTGATGGTACTTAGTTCTAAGATATATGATGTTTTAATGGTTACGTATATGGAAGAATATAGCACACAAATTTTGATTAATCAAATGTAAAACTGAAGATGTTAATCAAAAACCCCTAGGCTTGAGTATACCATCAGGTAAACTCTGATGGACCGTTTACAGTCAGACTGTGAACAGTTCACGCTACGCATGCAGTCAGCCACTTACGAGAAATTTGTTAGTAATTATCCCAAGCAGTCAACTATGGCAGGCTCAACAACAGATATTCATAAAGCTGAGTGCAGGACTCAGTGCAGCAGTAGTCACCTAAGCTAGTTTTGAATGAAATCTGGTTTGTTTTCAGCAAGTGTCAAGTTACATCGCTACCTCTGCTTGACCCTACTGACATCCTATAAACTCTCCTAGGACGCTTTCACAGAATGCYGAGTAGGACCAAGCAAGGTGTCGGCAGCACCGACATCTCAGCGGAGACTTCCCCGCCCTACCTTAGAGCAAGCGTGCACTCCTGCCCCCTTCCAAGGGGCACGGACGTGTCCTGCTCAGCGAGGCCCTGCAAGGGTCAGGWCTGCAGAGCACCACGTTGCACAAGGCTGAAATCATTCCAAAAATCAAACACTGAACTGAAACAGATTTTCCATCAGATTTCCATCTCAAAATAAGCGCACCATGAAAGCTGCCCTCACATTTCAAAGATTAAAATCAGATTAAGGCCACAGACTAAGATCAGAAACTCTCTGTCATCCCTTCCCCAAGACGCAGGTTTTCTAAGCGTAGCGGTGCGCTCGCTGGAGACGCACTCGAACAAGCCACGGCAGCGCAGAGAGCAAACAGGCACGTTGCTCAATAAAAAGGTATCATTCATGTAGGCAGAGATCAAAGTAGAAAAATAATGCCTGTTTTAATAAGTGCTATGGGAAATGGAATATACTGTCACTGCAATGGGACAGCAGTTTCAGGGCATGCTAGTTATTGAGTGTATTCAAAATTTGTCCTTGTACTGCCTGTCCTTCTTTAATTTTATTTTCACTTGTCCCGCTATCTTGATATAATTGCTCTTGCTTTTCTCTCCTCAGAGCATGCACTATGATTTACTACTTAATCTTTATTTTCCTGAATGTGTACCTTAATAAATATGAAATTAATGCAAAGTAAACCCAACAGTGATTAGGTAATGAAATATGTTATCTTTTATTGCTCTTAATGTCCCTCAATTCAGTCACTCAGTCCTCTGTTTTAGTGTCACTGCTTTTGAAAATCCTTTAAAATCACCAATAAAGACTCAGAAAAGAAATACAAAAGATACAAAACAGAACAGGATTACCTCAGGGAATACATTTTTTTCCCTCCTTTTTTTGAAAAATATCATTTATCGTATACCAAACCAGTTAAACAGATATTTCTTAGCAGAACTTTTTCCTTCCCTTCTTCAGAATGAAAGCCATGCACTCTGTTTGCAAAGCTGTCATACAATGTTTCAATAAAGGCAAAGGAAACTCTGGTGTTTAAGAAGCTGTTTCAGACAAAAAGTATAAGGCTCACAGACTGAGAATAACTGAGTGTCTTCAGTTTGGATGACAAGCTTTTCATGACAACCTTCCCTGGAGGACCACTTAGAGATTTAAAGAGAATTTGCAGAATCTCTCTGACAAAATACTGCTGAGTGGAAGGATACAAAAAAAATTACAAGCTTTCCCTCTGCTCCCCAAGATAAAATAACCCTCAGGATTATTATATGAGATGGCTGACGCTTCTAGTGTAGTGGTTTGATTGTACTAGTTTGACCAYATTAACAATTTAAAGTATAGCATATATTAATAAAGCATTGCATTTGGTTTTAATTTTTGGTTCTAATAAATCTAATGAAATCGGAAACCACTGAGTGAGTGAACGTGGTCTTGGTGGAATTTAGGAGGGATTAGGATATCCTTACTTCTAGACGTTCCTCCCATAATGATATATTTGGGGATTATCTATGCAGCTGAAGGTTCTGGCATTGGGACAGGGAATTAAACTGCATTTTAGCATCAGTCTTTGAACAAGAAATAGTAGTACTGGGGGTGGGCTTAAGCCAGACAGAATAGGTGAGTATGGCCTCTGAAATGGRTTCAGGATGGAGTCATCTGACACTAACTAAAGAGCAGCCAAGCTTTTAAGACGACAGAGGCAGACAGGAGAAGCACTTTGGAAGACAGAGGCGGGGAGGGGGCGAGGGAGTATTTGCTGAACCGTTTTGATTTTCCTGTTCACGATCTCTTATGTTGTAAAATATTCAGAAACRTTTTAAAGAAAAAATCAGAAATTAAAATGGTGGTGTCTTTCTTTAGAAGTAAATGGTGGATGACWATTTAAAATTGGCAAATAAAGCTGAATGCCTAATCATCAACTCATTTCCAAGTGYGTGCTTTTGCATTAAAATAATCAACCAGGGATCAGTTTGCATCCCTTAAAGAAATGCCTTAAATCACTAATCTGAGCTGTGTATAAATCATAATTCTGTCAACTTTCAGACCTCCAACACATCTAAAATAGAGACCGTGAGGAGCTTGGACAGCTTCCCAGAAGGTTTCTGAAATTAACTGTCAAAGCACTTAAATGTAGGGAAAAATTGAACTAAAAAGAACCCGGGATTGCGTAGAATCCACAGGAGAGACAGCTCCAAATGTGCCCATTTACAGAGGATCAAATTGCTCGACTTTCCTATAAGATGAGAATGTGAGATTGAGATCTACATTTAGGAGGAAATGAGCAAGACTTATATAAATGGAAAACAAATAAATTTGTACCTACCTTTTAGACAGACAGAGAAATTATGTGAAGAAATCTGACCTTCRTCATCCTGTGACTTTATCCCACATGGGTTAGCAAACAAGATTTGGAAGACTAGAAGGGATGATTACAGTGTTTTCAAGATTTTATACTAGAGCTATTAGAAAATGAAGAAAAAAGTAAGAAACTAAGTATCAGCAAATATTGCTATTTACTTGATCATATCTCCTCCATAATCCGAAGGGAAGCCAAATCACTGCCTTCAAGCAATTTCACTGTATCACTCTGTAACCAATTACACTTTTCTAAGCATTTTGGTGTGTCTAGTCCTACTTTTTAAGAAAYATAATGTTAGGTACACATTAAACTCTTTAATATATATTTTTGTCTCAACTTAACGGTACAGGATAGCTTGACTGTATGTTTACTGCAGCTTGGAATTAATAATATAAACTGCACTGAATTTCCAAAAATCATACTGTTTGCTCACAGAATACTTACAAAGCTCAAATCTCTCYCCCCTCCCCCCGCCTTTTTAAGCAATAACTAAGGATTTTTTTTTTTAACTTTTCATGTATTGATTCCTTTAAGTTACTATTTTTAAAAAATAATATAAATTTTATAGCTAAACCTTAAAGATGACATACTACTATAATATAATTGAAAGTTAGATAAAATAAATATACATTTTAAAAGAGAGCAATTATGAATTTTAATGTGTGTCATGAAGTTTGTAAAAAAAAAAAAAAAAAAAGGAGCACATTCATATTAGCACAGTAATTCAGTAATTCTTTGGTTTTCCATGGTTTTGGCATCCCACAGTGAACAACTTGGATCGAAATGATCGCAGTGCACATATATTCTCTGTAAAAATACAAGATTGTAGGAAGGGATAGATCACCTCGTCTCTGATTCCTCATATTTGTTCTCAGTTCTTATTTTTATCTGGTCACCTTCTTTATGGAAATAAACCATTCTTAATATCAAAGTTAATCAGTTTTTACTCACTATTGCACAGTTTTAAAGTTTTGTATGTATTGTATTTATGTTAAGGTCAGGATAGAGAAAACTGAAACATCAACATCTATTCTTTGTGTTAGGACTTACTGACAACACAAGCTAATAGAGTCTATCTTTCCTGCTTTAATTTTCTTTGAAATTCAAACTAGCCTAAACTTCAAGAAATCGTAGAGTGCAATTTTAAAGGTTTTGTGTCTCTGTGAGATAAAGATGTTTCTGAAATAATTGATTGAGAACCATGAACTGCACACTTTTCTCTTAAAACAAACAAAAACCCCTCCAAACTCCAGCCAATGAACAGGTATTTACTAATACCCTAAACATCACAGAAAACAAATATGGCATTCTTTGGAATTTGGAAACGGGTTAAAATGTAATGACTTTTGCTGTCAAAGTAACAAAGTAACCTCTGGTCTGATCTTGTACAAGGCTTCTGATATACATTTATCTTTGACAGATACAATCTCCAGGTCTTATTATCATCTYAGAGTTCCTTAAAGTTCTTAGAAAAAAAATCAGAAAGGTAAGCTTTTATGAAGGGACTAAATCCATTTGAGGAGTTTCTTGACTCTGACTCTAAGATCAAAGTTTCTTTCATTCATGTTCGATTTYGAGTCAGTTACAATGCTTAGACTGAAAGATGACATCTCATTGAATCAATATGTCCTTTCATGAGTATAACTAAAATCCTGTCATTTAAACATTCTATGTATATTAAATCAGGAGATAATTTAAGATTATTATCTAAAGCACATCAGATTTGAAATAAAAGAATTCTATTCTAGAACTCCTAAAATCTATATGCCACAAAAGGGCTAATTTCATCTTATTTGTAGCTCAATCAGTACTGTATTTATTCGTGCTCTTTGCAGGTTTTCTTTTCTGCCCACCCCACATGCTCCCCCCAGAGCATCCACAGCCCTGGCAGGATTGCAGAAAACTCAAATACCTAAGACTGCATACTTTCATAGACTCCTGCTCATATACAAATCTTTCAAAAGCCAAAATAACTGCTGCCAGCTTTCCAACTTCCAAACCTAGACAGAGCTTTGTTAGTGATTCATCCTTTCTTTATACGTTTTGACATAGCATTAAGTTCTTACAACCCTCATTCAAAACAACTTTATTACATACTATGTTCTTTGGTTCATCTCAAGACAACAGTTATTTAAAAAACATGAATTAAGAGCTACAAAAATAAAATGAAATATTATTGTCATTTTGTCTATTATTAAGATTAAATCCAGTTAAATATAATGACAAGTTTTATATGATATGACATAACTTAAAGGAAACCTTTATTGGGAAATAAAAATGAAACCCTAATGCTTCCTGATGCAAATAACTACATTCATTATTTTTATTGGAAATATTAGCAAATGGAAAACTATGTGTTTGAAAGCCTCTGTCAAGATTTATTCATTAGACTTGTCTTTATGCTGTATTCTCTATGTTTCTGTGTGATTCAATATGCACATCATCTTTTTACTAGAGTCTCTATAAGATGTAATCAATTACAAGAATATCAAGATCATGAAGGCCTGTTTGTAAAACATACCTCTGCGCACTGCACAGAGACATACCACAAGACTGATTGATTTGCATTAAAAAGCAAAACATTTCATATTATCTGCTTGCTTGGACAAAATCAGTAAAATTAATAATGGTAAGTACTAGAAGGAATCAGAATAACCAACACCCACCAGGTGACACKCAGCTGGCCAGGTCAAAACAGACTGGCACCCAGAAGGTTAGCACCTGTCTAGACAAGCCACAGTGGACTGGTTCTGTCCTCTGGAAAGAAGKGTAATCCTTTGGTCCACAGCAAAGTATATATAAACACAAGCGACRTACAGTGAAGCTTGGGGAAGAAAGCTTGGCCACTTCAGCTGTGGCCTCCCAAGAAGAACTCCTGAACCTGGCCACCTCAACCTCAGAGACTAAGAACCACCCAACAGCAGGCAACAGAGCCAATGTTGAAGCATCATCACAGTGGTGATATTATATAAAGCCTGACTAACATATTTGATTAACACTTGATTCTTAACAGCTAACAGATAGATTGCCTAGAAGTTGACCATAAATAAATTTGAAGCTCTGAGATTTGCCTGGTGTCTCAGTCTCTCAAAATAGGTCCATCATAGTGGTTCACGGTTTCTTAAAAATAGCAGATATGGCAATCACTAACATTTCCTTCTGTAACAGGATCTGCAGACTAAGTTTAATAGTATTCATAGATATCTCATGTGTGTTACAGTGACACATCCAAGTTCTCCTTAACTGTAAGATTTCTGGATAGATACCTAGGAAGTGCAATAGAGCCACTGTTAATCACTGGAAGAAAACTGCATCTGTGCAATGGAAGAGATCCAGATTTACACTCTTTCATGAAAGAGATTGAGGGCTTCACACTACTGCAAACCAGTACAGATGCAGATCTTCTTTCCTGTTGATCTTGGTATGCTTCCCCTCTCTACCATTTCCATTAGGTACTTTTTGAAAGCTCCACTTTGTTCATTCAACAGGCAGAGTCRAATACTTCAGGATTTTAGAGAGATGTGACTGCAGGAGATGAACCTACCATTCAGACCACTAAAGAGAAAAGGTCAATTTGAAGTTTGATAATGTTATAAGATCTAAAGTCTTAAAGCAGGCATTCAATTTTTAATCCACTGTTGCTTCCAGAGTATGTATGATATATTCTACAGAGTAACAACACCTTCCAAAGGATTATTTCCATTTGTAATCTAATGCTGCAGCAGCAGTTGAGTCTAGATAAGGATTATTGTCCCATGACATTAGAWGATATGCAGATGCACAGCCAGAAAATATTTATGTAATATGTCATATTCCAAAAAAATTACAATTTYATTCCTAGAGAGAAGTTAATTTGCCCTCAACATATTCTGAAGCCATATTTGTATTACACCTACAAAAAATATCCTACACAAGTTTTTAAAATACTCCTGGGAATTTTACAACAAGATTCTACAACAAAACTGTTTAAGTCTTAGGACAGATTTCCTCTTCTCACTAATTATTAGAATTTAATTCTATCAAATATGTTGAAGACATAGAGCAAGCCTCCCTTCAAACCATTCTCCTTGTCAAGTGCAGGTAAGAGTTAGAGCAGCTTATGCACTGTTGGCATGTTCACGTCTCTCCTGAGACCCCCAGAAAAGCAACATTCTACAAYTGTTTTACTGATGAGAATACATTTTTCTCTTTATCTTTGCCATCTGCTACATTACTCCTAAGYGAAATAAGCAATAGAAGAGATGTGTCAAAAGTTAGATACCTCAATTTTTGAATGAGTTTGAATTTACATGTGTAAAAGGACATCAGTAATTTTCTCACATTTACCTAATCTTCCCTGATGGATTCAGGCCATGCTTTTCATTTACTCCAGATGCGATAACCAAACTGTCAGCTATGTTTCAGCTTTTCCTTTAATCTTTCCCTGGAGCCAATAATAAAAGATTAGTAATTGACAGTGGTTGCTAGGCTAAGGGTAATGCTTATTTTAAACATGGGAAGCAAGAGCTGTATTCTTTGAAGGGATAATTTGTGGGAGGCCAGAAAATTGGATTACTTTGTTATCTGTTGTGTAAATGACAAAGATATTCAGTGTCCTTAAAATGTCAAGGCAACTTTAATTAAAAATTTACTACCTAATTTGGAGGTGGGAGAACATAAAGAAAGAGAAGGGAATAAGTAATGTTTACAGACAGTTTAGAAACTTTTCCAGAAAGCAAATAAYGTCAATAGAAGTTATAAAAAAATATAAAAAGGATAGTGCTCTTCTGATGCATAAATGTATAGTCCACAGACAGCATTTGAACAGAAAAAAAGGAATCCATTCTAAGCAGAAGCTAAACCTGTGCAATGCATGAATATTCCATCAACAACTGTATGTTAATGACATTACTACCTAAACTGTCAAGGTTCAGAGTTGGGGAATAAGAAAAGAAAGGGCTCAAGAAAACCTTTAAAAAATGGGCTTTCGAAGAAAGAAATTCACCAAGCGCATCTATACTTCAATAAAGCTGCCTGCATAGAGACGAATCTCACCTAAACTGGGAAGTCACTTAGCTACACACCACATTACCACACAAGGTAACAGAGCACTTTTCCTAGATTTCTATCTGCAGAACAACTTTTGGTTTCCCTTGCGTACTGAGGCAAATTGCATTCAGAACATTAATATTTTGGGACAGATTCTGTTTGTAGCAGCACAGCTGTACTTGACTCCACTACTGCATGTAGACATTCATTAACTATTAAAAATTGGATATAGCATATTTGAATTGACATAGTGGTGCAAAACTTCACTGGTGCTGCTCTTCAGAAAACTGGCTCAAGACATCRTCTTTGAAAGCAGACAAGGAAGACAAGGATTAAGGTACAAAGAGTTTGAGTATGATCAGCAAATTTTTAAGTACAAATAGATTACAAATCTAAGTAAATTATCTATGTTTAACCTGCTATTAAACATCTTAACTTTTTCTTTTTTCTGTTCATTATTTTTTTTTCAGTTATGTAGATCTTTCTTATAATTCAGATATCTAAACCTAACGCACAAGCTACCCATATGGATGATGGTTACTCTTATGGACAGCRGGAATAGAATTAGTAATACCACATTATTAATTCAATTATACCACAGACGGATGCAGCATCAGTCTATATGGAATAGACACACTACCACATCTTGGAGCATACCAGTAATCTGAGCACTTTTCCTTATCACCACACTTGAGTAAATTTGGATCTGTATATAATTCATCTCCTTCTAATAGTAGTGCATACTGACTTACCTTCGTCACATACTGGTTATAATACACCAATAAGAGCATAAACACTTCAAAATATTTAAAGAAAGTAGAATACAATCCATTATTGAAATCTTTTGTGGATATAATAATATAGATGACAAGAAGCACAGTAAAAATCAAAACGAACAAGAAAACTTGAAAACAAAAAAGACTAGAGATGCCTTTGCATTTAATTCATAAATATWGTAGTTTCCATAGAAATATGTTGCAGTGGTACTGACCTTATTCAATACCAAGAAGGTGCATCTAAATCATCTCAGCTTTGCTTATGCCTTTTTGCTGATRTAGGAAGACTTACAGAGTTTACAATCTAGTTTCAAACACACTTTGCTCAAAAAAYACACTGCCWTTGACTTACTATATACTATGCTATACTACTGACTTAAAGCYAAGCACATAAGGGAGAAGACTGAGTATGTTACACAAAAAAATCTCTAGTTAACTTTTTCAGGCTTTACTGTCTTTTCCGATTTCATTCTCACAAAACTTGGAGAACCAGCCTCTCCAAGCACTTCCACTGCTGAACAAGGAGAAGAAGTGGTACCATTTGAAATAAAGTGATGTCTCAATTTGGAAGAAATGAAAACATGCATTTGAAGCAGATGGACGAGTGCATTCTGTGGCCATTTTTCTCAATACTTATTAATAGACACAGTTGTGGCTTCATTAAAAAGAGAAATGGACTGTAATAGTTTAGGAGGAAGAGAAAAATGAAAAATATTATAGTTCAGCATATATCCATCTTTATTCATAGACTAATTTTCAAAAACATAATTGGCATTTGTAATTTTAAAAGCTCCTTTAACTATTTTTTTTAATTTAGAATAGTAATTTCTGCAATTAAATGCTTAGAAAAACATAGACAAAATAGGATGGCATTTTCCTACAAATATTTTGTCTATACAATTAGAGATTCTTCTTGAAAATTTACATTCCAAAATCCATAACAATATCATRTTCAATCAGCATTAAGACTAGAATTGAAGACCACATACAGACCGATGAGCTAGATCCTGCTAAAAGTCCAAATTAAATAACTACATGCTTTATTATTTGTGAAAGAATCAAAAGGTCACACAACTCAATATTGAGATGAATTTTCCCAGAGTAGGCAAGTGAAACAATAAAATGCTTTTGCTGGTTATACTTTAGCAGATAATTTTAATATTTGAAAGTAAAAGATTGGATAAATGCAATGATGATTTATAAGATGGGTTTTTAAGAAGACAGAATGAAATACAGAAACACTTTCACAGCAAGTCAGTCTGCAGACTGGCAGATTCTATCTATAATCAGCATTATACAAGACAAAACTAAAGAGCTATAATACGTGTAAGCAGATATATTAAGCCTTAAGTTGAAAGGAAATATTGGCAATATTCTCRGGAACAGAATTTTCCAATTGGACATTAGCTATTTATTTACACAACTTTTGTATTACTATAGTTAGCAACAGTTAAAATATTACTYGCAATAGCTGTTGATAGATCTTATTTTTTTGAAAGAAAGAAAGAAAAGAGAGAAAGAGAGAGAAAACATTTAGCAATGTAGTTTTGTGTAAGAGTAATTAATTTGATTACACTTTCAAAACTGTTTGGCTCTTTCTTTTCAGAGTTCCCCTTTTATATAAGAAACAGGATATCAGTTGAAAACAATCCAGTCAATACAAGTATCTTCATCAAAAACATCTTGTACTTTGTCATTATGAGAAAGGTTAACAACAGAGCAGARTTTTGCAATGAGATATGAAAGAACAATTTTAGTGTAATAGCACTTTGAAGTAAATGACAGAAGCATTGTAAGAAAAAGATATACACATATTTACTTAAACAAGCTCTTTGTGCTAGAAAGAGCTTTTGAATTGCCCCTTGTTTCGTAGATCTGTAAAATATATCAAAATGGGTTTTGCATCTTTTTTTCCTAAGAAAAAATATCTGTTATCAAGCCACACTCTGACAGGGTTTCTCTAGTTTCACTCCAGTATATTAAACTGTTGAAATTAGAGGCCACCTTTGAGAACAAGACCATCASTTATGGGGCTGAGTTTGTAGGACTCATGGTGTTGAACTGAAATGTATACCMAGAGGCATTATTGGGAGAGCAATTATCTTGAAGAATAACTTGGCAAAGCATTCACAGATCCTAGTATTTCTTAATGATCCATCCATAATTTTAGTCTARAAAGGTGAAGGGTAAGAATTTTCTTGTCATTCAAAACTTCCACATTAAAACTTAAAGTTAAAAAACTTGCACATTAAAGAAGGTAGTGCAAGCAGGAAAAATTATATTATCTAAATATGCATATACTTTGGTCAACAAAAAAATTACAGGGATACAGTAAAGATTATTTTCTTATGAAATTTTCTTATGAAAAATTGTCATCTCCTTAAAACGATTGATGGTAMTTTCCTGTGATAAACTACTATACAACATTGAACAGCAAGGGTTGGTGCAGCTAGCAAGCAATCTTCAAATGGCTTCTATTCTCTCCCTGGWTATAAAACTTTTCACGCAGCTCTCATATTGCATGGTACCTTTCAGATACAACGTACTGTTTTTGCACACACCTGCATTCCCACTTCGGAGCAGCCTGCCTTCTGTGGAACGCCCACGTACGAATACACTGATGGGGAAGCAGCACAGACAGCATATGCAAATTCTTATCAGTCAATGCTTACGGTCGTGCTGGTACAGAATATCCACCAAGGCTGAAGTTGTTTAATTGTTGACTTCCCTAGATTCTCAAAACATTGAAACTTATTTTTTGATCCTCACAAAAGCAAGTAAGTTAGAGACGCATTTCCAACTTATTGGAAATTGCACTGAAAATATCTTTTTTGGGGGATGGGAGGGCTGTCGATGGACACACGGTGAGCATTCAGGCGTACAACAACCTGAATAAATAATGGTGAGTATCTAAGTGAGTTTGCAGTGGAAATTTTAAGTTTGTTGGTGAGAAACCAGCTGATCACTTCTGTTAGAATTAAAGATATCAGTAATAGGCCAGAAAGCTAATGAGTACTGAGCCTTCCAGATAAGTGGGCTCCGGTTTTAGAAAGGAAACAGGATACAGCTATTCCCTTCAAGTTATCCAGATAGTGAGATTCAAAGATCACGTCTTCTTCCCAATGAATGTTACTGTATATACCCTTGTAAACATGAGAGAGAGGAGTTGAAAAAATATATTTAAACTGAGAAAAGAAATGCTTCAAAGCTCTCACAAAATTTCATATGTTTTGCAGACACTGATGTATTAGTACAACAAACTTAAGTCTTTTACAAAAATCTTGGTGGTTCACGTTTTGCATAATGATAGTAACCCAGTAACATTTGATTTTATTGGTTCCCCACTGAATCAAGTTTCAGGACTTTTTATATATCCCAGATAATCTTATGGGTCTATTAACCTAGAATAAAAGAGACATCAGACTAAGGTTTGTATAATATGTTTCTATGTGAACTAACATATCTGTAAACTTAMGTAAGGGAAAATTAAAGGTACCGAGTTGTGTGGTTTTCAGCTGCTATAAACAAGGAACACGAGCACATCTGTGTGCATGCGTATCACACCCCATGCTACAGCTGAGCAATTCTGACTGTGAATTAAAATGAGAATTAAAATTAAGCACCGGCTTGTCTGATAAAATTTATCTGACTGGAATATCAGTTAATATATTTCTTCAGTAGAACTGGACTGTGTCCAAATGGCCATAGTACTRTGTAGTATTATAGCTATGCTAATGTAACGTAGTAATATAATGCAGTATAAATGGGGTATAATTTTTAAACAAAGAAAGCTAAGTTTGAAAAATGTCAATGCCTTTATGTGAAGCAATTCAGTTTTGAAAATGGAATTCTTACTGTCCTTCCCCTTCCCTCCAAGTCTCAAGATCACCTATACTTGAAGAGCCGTTTTGATTTCCRTGCTAGCTGAAGGTTAGGTCTTTAGGCTTCTAAGCAATGAATAAAACGCTAAATTATAAGGAATGGTGAGTTTGAATCAGTTGCAAACATCAAACAAAGAAAATTATTCTTAGGGACCAAGATCAGGGAGACATTCACAAATTTAAAAGACTCTGCATAACATATCACATAATGACAGAAAGCACAGATTTTCATACTATATCAGAAATGTTTTTGCCATATGCCAAAATGTGTTACTGTAGAGAGGTAATTTATTCAATTCCATGCACATACAAATCCCCTGTTATAGCAATGTACAAGACGAGTACATATGCCATTGCATTTAATTTGTATTTCAGCAGCTTCCAGCAGTATTTACAAGTACAGAACTAGTATTCAAAATAGATTAAGTTTTGTATTCATCGTAATTCACATGCTAGGATTAATTTACTGTTGCATCCCACCTTTAAAATTACTTTTGTAAAAAACTATGCAGGATCACATTCTTTAAAAGCATCAGCTCAAAGCCATAATGATTACTTTAAATTGGTGTTTTTCATTACAAATTGCTTTTACTTGCAGAAGCAGTTCTTTGCACATGTAGTAAGGACAGGTAAGACTTATTAAAACGAGTGGAATACATTGCAGAACTTTCTACCGGCAGTATTTATATGTCAGTATTGATCTTTTCAACTTCATTCACTACTCCAGAGGTATTTGCTGAATTTGGAAGTGGGAGAGATCTTTCAGAAACGTTTTTCAAGATTACCTCATAAAATAACCTAATAATGCAGGGCATAAGAACATGAACTGAATTTAGGAGAAATTATTAATTTAGAGAATATTCGATCAGAGTTCAAATTCTTTTCTTGGGGGATGACAAAGCACTTGCGCTTTGCATTTCAGGATATGCAGATATTTTCAGTCCCAATTTTATTACCAACACATAAAAACATGTTGCTTTCTTCTTGAAAACATCCTCACTGTGAGAACTTGCACACTACAATTACACATGACCTTTTTTTTTTTTTTAAAAAAAAAAAAAAAGGTGTCCTCTGAGAGAATTACTGACAAGACAGTCAAGAGAATGACAACAAATGCTAATAAAACAGTAATAAAATGCAGGTAAAAGCAGAAGAAAAAATTAAAAATGATCAAACTTCTTAAGAAATCACCTTTAGTGGAATTAAGAAATAAATAGTTTGCAACTGCATTTATACCCTGTAAGTATTCCCCAGTAATATTGTTTTTGTTTTCAACCTGTTACTGTATTTGTTTTGTCCTGAAGTTTTTCTTTTGCCCRAGTAATCTTGAACCAATTATTTGTTTTTGCTGCTGTCTTATCAAACTTTTACACAAACTTTACACATGAATATGCATGTGTGTTATTTATCTACATCAAATGTTTTAACATGCTTTCATCAGAAATTCTTGCAAGTTTTTCAAAGTTCTTTGTTTCAAGGTTGTCAGAATGGTAACTCTTTTATACAGAAAACTCTTTACAAAGTTAATGTCTTTAGAGTAATGAAGTTTTGCGGATGAAAGATCAAATCCCTACAGGTTTACAATCCTGAAAGTATTTTTCACAGACACATTCCTCTTTTCTTCACTGCATTTATTAGGACTACACACTGGTTAAGAAAAACTCTCTGCTAAACCTTCTAACCAGATATAATACCCATCTGGTTTTATAATATATTCATATTCTACTGTTATTTAAGAAGCAATTTTGGTGTCTTCTAAAGACAAAGGATAAGCTGAAATCACTTCATGTTGAGCCTAATGTCGTTTAACCTTGAATGAATTATTATTTGGCATAAAATTCTCTTAGGACTTACAAAACTGATATCTAGACAATACAAATTACAAAGAAGTGTTCCTAGTTACACCGGTACAATCTCAGTTCAGTAAATTGTATCTAAGTAAACTGTACATTTTAAAAAATGACTTATCTGCAGAAACTTCAGTACATGTCTTGGAGGAGGTGAGGGGGAGAAGACGGAGGGGAGTGCTCTAAAATGCAGCACAGATTGAACTAAAACTCATTGCAGTGCAGTGATTTGGATTTGACTTTAACTACAAACTAATTGCCRGACAACACACATTCATCTTTCTCCACACACGCAGAACGTGGGATTGTAAATGGGATTACGGGGGCCAACCGGAGGTCCTACTTGACCCTGAAGCCAGCCCACCTTGATATAGATGACCCTATCTTTAATTTTTACATTTTTTATTCTATTATGCTTATTGTTAATTCATGGTACTATAAAGCAATAATAGCCTCAGCTATTTTCACTGTAACAAGTTATTACTCTTCTCCAGTGGTAACTCCCCTACTGCGTCCAGGGAAATGTACTGGATTTCACAAATACAAACCTAAGAATTATCCCATTGAGATAGAAAAGCACTAATTCCCTTTTAACAAGACACTGGTGACAAATCGTGATTACAGTCACTAATCATCAGGTTTTCGTTAATCACAGCAGATGATTGTATAAAACATGTACATTATCTTAGATGAACTTCTAAAGAAAACGCAACTCCCCTAAATAAAGGCTGGCAAGTGAATACACTGACTTCTTTTTCAGCTCAGATTCTTTAAATAATTAAAATAATTAGCTCATGTACAGACTGGCTTATCTGCAAGTGGAAAATAGTAAACAGTTCCAAGTAG
Organism: Rhea americana; assembly: GCF_003343005.1. Lineage (NCBI taxonomy): Eukaryota > Metazoa > Chordata > Aves > Rheiformes > Rheidae > Rhea > Rhea americana. The sequence goes on from NW_028186756.1 coordinate 10,197,449, forward strand.
TAAGGATTTTAAGTGTTTTAACAGCTTCATATAATGTAAGTACCAATGGTAAAGACAACAACCAAAAACTTGAAAATGATCATGAACCATGATATGGTTGCCTTCAATGGTGAGGAACTGAGCTCTATGACCCAGGAAGTCCCATTACACCCTTTGTTCTTTATTAACTTGTATTTATTCAGATATGTCCTTTTAAAAGGAGCAGAACATCTACAAACTGAAAGTGGGGTGGTACAAAAGGCCCAAAGGCAATTAAAAAAAAAAAAAAAAAAGTAATGAAAATCTATGTAGCCTATGGGTGTCTAGGGAAATCTCAGCTCTAGTTCCCTATAAGTTAAAATATAACAATTTCATTTAAAACAGCTTTTGTATTTCATTTAAAACAGCTTTTGTGCAATTCCAGAAAGCTTCAGGTGGTACAAAAAGTGAATTTTGCAGTTTTCAATGATTCAGGCTCATAAATTATGCCTTCTGGTGCAATAYGGATAGGATAATTATATTGAACACAYGTGTACAAAAGATAATTCTGAGGTCTTTAATAAGTAGCTAACCTTTCCAGAGAAACGAACAGACTAAATCTGTACAKGATCCTTAAGGAAATGGCTGCAGATAAACCTAAGAGGTACGTATGTAGTACACTCTATGGTTTTTATATGTTGATAAAAYGTATGCCGTATGGACTTCCAGTTGTCTACATAAATTTCTGACATCTTTGAATCCAGTCGGCTTCTCTCACAGATCRGAAATGCCCAAAGCGCTGTTCCTGGGACGCGGTCTGCAGAATCTCAGCCCACGGCCACCATCCTTCCTCTCCCCCTGGCTGTGGGCTGAAGTCCGCCCAGATTCTCTACTTTGGCAGTAACCATTAYCACCCACTTCGCTAGCCTGTACACTGGTGATTAGATTATGGTAGCCTGGTATACATTTGCGTGCAGATATAGGTATATATGCATATTTATACACATAGTAGGTTAGTACGCTAACTATAGTAGAGATTATGGGTTACTGTACCTTGTGGCACAGCCACAAACTTTGCAGGATGTTATGTGGTAAGTAATAAGCTTGTTTTAGCRTTAACACAAGTCAGTTTTCTGCTTTTCTAATGAATCTTGCATAAAAACGCCTTCCCAAAATCTCTGTGATTTGCATTGCCCCTTTATCTTTTAATTCAGTAAATTTATCAGCATCACAGAAGGCGGGAAAAGAGCACATACAGATTAATGAGACCAGAAACACTGGTTATGAAACATCATCACCCTGAGCTTGAATATGTCCTCAAAAAATTCACTAAGCACAAATTCTCCCCTCCATCYCCTCAGATGCTCCACAGTGGTCTCATATGCTATAAGCCACGCTTGATTTAGAAACCCTTGAGGCTATTTGAGCAATAAATAGTTTCAGCACTRGGAGAAGCAAGAGTGTCTAGCAATGAATTATAATGTAGTTATCATCATTGTCACTGAACAGTCTTGCTTCAAAATGCTATATTTTAGTTTATTTAGGCTAGCATTACTGAATTCCTACTATGCTTTCACTGTGCTTTACTTAAAAAAAATTTGAAATTAACATCTGACAGTTATACTCCCTGTAACAGATGACTTCTTGAGATAACTTATTTGCTAAAATTTGATTAATGCAAAAATGTTTTATTCATAACACATTTGAAATCAAAATTACATAGCCCCACAATATCCAAAGTCCCAAAGACCCCAGAGACACTAACTAAATAATTACAAATGGAAAAAGAAAAAAAAAATACTAGATAAAGCCTCTAAAATAAAACATATGTCTGCAGGAGCAAATCACATGCACGAGCCAAGCATACCTAGGATGGTGTCACAAGCTCGCAATAGTATCACCTGGTTTAATGCAGMAACTCATGACATTTTGTTATATAGGCACCTGTTCTGAGGCTGCAACAGCAGTGATGTACTTACACTGAAGCCGACTGGAGGAGTGCACCTGACCGTCAGTGGGCTGAATATCTTCACCACTAAAATGCTTGCTTTTGCTTCACGGCCACAAAGAAATCTACAGAAAATAACACCTCTCAAGAATTTTTCAGGTGGATTTTCYATCTTTGATCTTTCTGGCAACCCTGATTCTCTATTCACTATGCCTGGTGAAAATGAGCACCTGTGACTAAGCACACCTGAAGTATATGATGACAATAAATCTTTCAAGAAAGAATCTCAAAATTTCCCAGGTTTCAGAAAAGGCCCTAACAGATATCTGGTAGCTTCTGAAGTGTTATACACAGGTAATACTTTAAGTCAGGAAGAATTCACCTTTGGATCTATGGCACACAGGCACAAAAAGCTACATATCTGCCTCTAAATAAAGGCTGCAAAGCGAGCATACTGGCTCTCTTCATGGATCACAGCTTGATGAAATCAGTAGCTCCMGAGCACATACCAATTCCAGCAGGCCTCTGCTGAAATATTGGCATGCGGTCTTGCCATCATGGGATCTATTGCATTTTTATTTCAAGCTTAGAGAGGTCCCCAGTGCTAAACCACCAAGGAGAGTTCTTGCTTCTAAGTATGGAGTAGAATATTATTTTCATATTTCAACATCATATGTTTTCTCAATATTTCACAGTACCAACTCATGTATACCATATTAAGCAAAACGCTAAAAAACACTGTACATAAATGAGTACTAAACTACCATGATTTTGGTTTATGTCAATACTTTTAAGTGACAAATCAAGAGAAAAAGTAGTAGTACAGGTGCTGGCAATCATTTGGGTTAARGAGCTATGTTAAAACACATTTTACAGGAACTATAATTACAATTTCTCTGTGCTGGCCATCAAAGTCAAAGACATTTCCTGAGACAATTTGGTGGTAATTGGGACATAATTTACTAAGTTAAGCTAATAGTAAGGTATACAATACTGGTAATCACKCCTCTCAAAAATCGCAAAGGAGAGGAGATGGGAACCGATAGATGTGACCTGAAGGATACAGCTGTCATCTGTGTCTACCCAGGAGGTTACCTACAGCCCTGCACACTCTTCTCCCAGTCCTAAGGCACGAACACCTGCTGCAAAGCCATCTCTGTTTTTAACACCATCTCAAAGACACCAGGCTTTCAAGGTTGTGAGCAATGCCACTGAAGGGAAGCTCAACCACCAGTGTGGTTAAATACCGCACGGTATCTCATAAGCACATGAGATCAAGAGACAGGAATAAGATTTTGACCAGCTGACAGCTAACACAGGGGTGCTAGCAAGAAAGAGGAGGTGACAGCTCCAGTTATTCATATCTTATGTGCCACTTATTTCTTAAATAGTTGTCAATTCACAATGAAAAAATGTGGATACGAAGTCATTCTACAGCTATGCCATTAACTAAAATTATGACTTCGGTATTTTACATTACTGGATTTATCCTAATTGAGAAAGTGAAGAATTAATTATATTATTTCACCATTTGGTTAATGCTTTTATTTTTCACTATAATTTTACTCCCCCTCATCCCATTTAATTCTCCTGTCCTGGAGATTAAAAGTTGAAGACAGTGAATAACGTAATAACAATTAAATAACCTTTTCTGCACAAAGAAATAATTTAAATAATAAAAAGTACAATCTCATTTTTTAAAGTATCTTCAGCAAGTGATTAAAATTCTGAAGGCTCTGGGTTTCTAGGAAATCTTTTAAACTTTTTAAGAGAATACATGTAAGCTATCAGCATACGTTGGGCACTGAAAGGACAGTCCAAAACCTCACTCAATTGCTCTTCTTATGCAAAATATTAATAAAGCCCATTAATGTCGTTTTTTTCTTTTTAATTTAGATGTTATGGTGCAATCTATTTCCTAAATTTCGCAGTCCATGAGCACGTACGCCAGACTGCCTCACAAGTTACTCAAAAGACAACCCCTTACGGTACTTCCCCATCTTAACGCAAGCTATTGTAACATTTCCTTCGTTAGGCCCAAACATTTAATATTTTGTGACTGTACTTCCAGAAAATACACTCTGTCACCACATGCTCTTAATCTTAGTGAGAAAGACAAGAATTTATATGTCTATGGACTACCATGAACTAGCTAGCTAACGAGTCTTGAGTAGCGCTACCTCTATAGATCCTTTACCTTTCGAAAGCACAGTTTGGAGCCCTGCCCAAGTGGTCCAAAATTTTACTGCTATAAATCTCTCATGCTGTGTTTTTTTGAGWGAATTATACATAAATAAGTTGTATCAGGAAAACGTTACTTTTTACTTCATATTCATTCTTAATTTTTTGCTGAGAATCTGATGAGACATAGATCTGTGTTTAGAATTTCTACAACATGACCTTTCATGAATTTGATTTACTAAAGCTTCAGACGTGATAGKTCCCATTTTCACACTTTGTTTTATATGGATGACATTTTCTCTCTGAACATTAATCTACCATTTTATTGTCTCTCAGCTACCTTCAATGTGTTTCTTAGATAGAGCAATTCTGAGTTGTCACAAAATCAAAAGTAGCTCACAAAATTTCAGCTTTGGTAAAGAACACCCCCTTTTGGGTTTTTTTGCTCTTTGAGGGCAGAAACTTACATTAAGCATCCTGTCATTTTTTTTTTCACATAACGTATAATATTTTTATAGGTTGATTATCTCATAAGCCATGTATTTCRCATAACTAAAGGATCTTTCATATGGTACTGCACGCCATCTGTAGCTATTAAGCTATTACTTATACGAAAAATATATTTTAAAAAAAATCACATTTGAATTCTTTTATGTAATGCTACTGTTAAAAGCGATGCACCAGGTGACAGCCCGAGCTCTGTGAAATCATCATGCCTTCCTTCATGGTTGCCCAATTCAGCTATTGTGGTATACTTTGAACCATGCAATTTGGGCATATATTTTATATTTTTTCATAAGGCTTATCAACATTTAATATTAAATATTAATAGGCCATGAAAGGCTAAAATACAAAAAAAAAA
>NW_028186756.1:10202405-10298239 GCF_003343005.1 Rhea americana
AAAAAAAAAAGGCACATCTCTTTCCAGTACATCTGCACTTAGAAGAAGAGTTAAGACATCTTGATTCCTCTGCTCTTAGCAAATACTTTGAAAACCAGTACAGAACGGGCACTTCACTGCACATGAACTGTTGAATAGGACTACTCAGCATTCATGCTGTTAACTTGCTTGCCAACCTTCCACGAAAARTTTTTATGAAAAGGATAGAGGAAAGAAGTGCCAAACTATGGGTTATTCATGCCCCATATTRTCACGTCACAGCTAATATTTATGATCAATAGATCATAAATAATAATTCTTATTCAAACAATGCTGAAGTTATAGCRAAAGAAACAGCTTAATGAGCACATATACCATCCTCATATTAAAAAAGAATTTTAAACAAAAGAAATAAATGATTTATATTTTGTCTTAAGAGAATTCTTGCAAGCCAGACTGCTATTGCTCATGAAAAGTGTGAAATAAGCATGAGAAAAAGTAAAGTTCTCCTGAAATATATCCAGATCACTACTTTGGAGAGATGGTCAAAAAACAGAATAGCATTCTGAGGTACAGCAAAGGACTGTCCCTCGGCATGGTCTGGTCTCAGATTGATGCACTGCCCAGAAGAGCTGCAAGGTGTCCTGAAATCTTTCAGAGAGTTCCTAAACTTCTCGTTGCTGATCCTTGAAAATACAGTTCTCCGAGATCCATTGCCGTTGCAACTTTGTTGTATTTATTAAAATCATTAATAATAGCAGTGAACTATGCCATCTCAGAAAGCTCTATAATCCAAAATTTTACTTTTCAAGGATGCTGAGGCAATTGATATTCCACATAATAGCAAAATATATGAAGAAATATTTTTATGCATTGCAAAAGCAGGGCTTCACTATGATAAGTAATCAATAATTTTTAAATCAGTTTTCAAGTCCTGCAAAAGCAATATAGTAGAATAACACAAGGCAGTCTTACTTATATAGATGCATGGAGAAGACATTTTGGCACAAGATCTGCGCCTCAGCCTCCTGAGACCCTATTATTCATCTACCACAGAAAAATCAAACAAGAAGCAAAGGACATGAAGGAGACATTTGAGGTTGGATTCACTGCCTAAACAACATCAGAGAATTGTATACTTTTTCAAATGTTTGTCCTTTCATGTGGGTGACAATCAAAATAATTATCTCCTTCCCTGCTGAAAACGTACCTTTGTGTCCTTGTGTTTTGAGGATCAGTTTTCAAAAGCAACTGCTGAATTTTTATCCCTGTGCAATTCTTGGTTGTCATGTAAAGAAAATTACTTATCACATCCACAGCRAAACAGAGTTCAAGCTCAAAATCAGAAAGATAGGAATTGTGACTAATAAAGAAACAAAAGGAGTATAAATAAAAAATACCAAATGAGATAACTCCCTCTGCTTTTCTCCACCCTTTCCTGTCCGAAATAATAAAATGCCAGTGCTGGTAACAGCTTAACAGAAAAATATTTATGCTACACCATTCTGTCTAAACATTCATCATGCTACCAGTCACAACAACAGGGAGGAAGTGCCAGGCCTATCAGCGCTACTGCTTGCCACCATCTGCCAGCAAAGAACTAGATTTATATGTACATGTATATGTATATAAAGCATATATATATATATATATATATATGCGTTAACATTGAGACTGAGAATACACATGCACTTGCATTCAGCTCCTCAGACATCTCAGCCTGGGGAAGAGGATGGGCACTTAGAAGTGCCAGAGTATTTATCAAAACAAGGCAGTGTGATGGCTGTGTTATAAAAACTCAACTATATACAAAAAAAGTACAATATTCACAGTAAGAATAACAGGATTAAATAAGAGAGCATAGTCATATCAGTCTATTGATTTAAACAAGAACAGCCTGGAAAGAGTAAGAAGGAAATAAATCAGAAGATGGAAGGAATTCTGACAGATGTTTAATACCTGAAAAAAAAAAATAGAGAGCGATAGATAGATAGAGATATGTATTTCAAAGTTGGAAGAGGCCATAAAATATATATAAAACTGGAAATGGAACACTGCAAAACAAGTAAAATGCCTGATACTGACACTTGCAATCATGTCGGTATTGCTCTAGATACTAGGGTTTAAAAACTTGCCTTTGTTTTTTCTGCTTTGTTCTAATTTTCTGGGATTTTTCAGATGAAACTTTTTCCTGATGAAACTAGCCCTCATTCACCACGATGGAGGTGTAACGCAACTCAGGAAAACTCTAGCAGGCCTGAGCAGCACCAGATTTAGGGTATTTCATGCAGCTAGCAAAGAGCTTCCTGCAAGAGCAAGAACCTGCACAGCTAGCTGTGTGCTCAGCACACGGTGGGAATGAAAACCTCCTTTTCAATACTAATTACTATAAAGCCATCATTTCAGGTCTTCAGGAATAAGAAAGGCATATGGGACTCCAAGGCATATGGGACTCACTGCAATCAGGGCTGTTTTGAAACCAGAAGGTATATGATTTTTCCCATTTCTCTCTTTGCTTTGTGCACCATTGCCTTTGATCAGGGTGACCATTTGCTGCAGGCACATTTGCTGTTTTGTGGTTCTTTTTTATTTCCCAGGTGGTGTAATATTGCTCATGTAGCCTTGCAAAATTACAGCATGCAGGTTTTTGCTCCCCAAAGCTTCAGAAGCAGCCTTGTGAAAGGCAAAGTAGTTCAGAAAGTTCAGATTTTCTGAGAAGATTTTTCACTACTTAACACACTCCTTTCTCTCATCTGAAACTATGCATGAACCCTCCCCCTTTGACAGCCCCCCATCCTTCCCCATGTCCTGTCTCTTGGGGTCCTTGGGACCGGCACCAATATTGCTGTCCTCTGTGCTGATGAAATAGTTTCAGACTGTCCATTAGGGTTTAGCGCTGAGAGATGACACAAGAATTGCTTATTGTTCACAAGGTTATGGAAGTAACAAAGACATTTGGAAGATTTCATATTCGGGGTGGGGGAAAGGACTGTTAAAACTGCTTCATCAGCATCACTTTAATTTCCTTGCAAAAGCTGATGCAGCTGAATTAGTGAAATGATCCTTATTCAAAGATCATTCTAGCAACTTACAAAGTGATTAAACTACTACACGCTCATTTATTATTTCTGTATTCTCATTTATTTTTTTTACTGAAATCCTAAAATATTTACTGCTGAAAATATAGCTGTTTTATTTCTTGTAATAATCTGGATTGATTTTAACCACCATAATATTTAAATGCATTTTCTTTCCTAAGACATTAAATGTAGTTTACAGTTGGCTACAATGCAGTGCCTAGCATCAAAAGTGTTAGGCATTTAGCTAAGACAAAAGGATTGTCTTTTCTTTGTACAATTATTTATTTTCCCTTTGGCCCTTTCTCTAATTCAGCTTATATATTCGGTTCATGGGATATGCAACAATAACTGAAAGCAGGCAATTTTATTAATCCATTAACCTTTATGCATTTATATCTAGAATACAGTAAGTATGTAATAATACTGATCTACTTCCATAGAGACTTGCATTTAGTATAGGCCAGTTCATTAAAACTTCCCTGGAGAGGAAGCCATATCAGCCAGTTCAGTTATCTGGGTTTTCTACARGCTGCTGTAGAGGTACAAAAGCTCCACAAACTTAGGAAAGTGTTTTTGGCAAATATGGATATGTATATTATTCTACATACTTTGCAAGAGGCAAAAAGACCTTTATTAAGGTTAAAAAGGATCCAAGAGAAGAACAGCTGGGCAACTCAGCACAAAGTCATGCCAACACCTCAAAGACATTCCAGGCCTGGATCGTGCTAAGAAATGGGTGCAGTGAACGATACATATGCAGACCTGACAGCAGACCTCAAGTTTAAGCAGCTAACGTACTGAGCTGAGATTTGGGAGATTTCTGCCTATTATTTAGGCAATTCAGACCTCAGTTACCCATGATAACAATTTGAATCCACAGAAGAGAAACAGATTAATTGCTGCAATTTCTGAAACCACAATCTAAAGCATTGTTCTCAATCTGTTTCAAATTCTGAATATGAATGCTGCTCAGTTTACATCAATGGACAGGTTAGTTTTGTTGAAGGTCTCCTTGCCATGTAAAAAAAACTAAAACAAAGCATCTGTGTTACTTCCTGATAATTAGACAGTAGTTAGATTCATTAGATTACTTATAGTCAGATAAAATGCTCATGTGAGTTTTAAAATCTATTCCTTTGGGGCTTCATTTCTACAATAAAATAAAGATGTCCATGTAATAATGACGTGGAAGGAGGAAGTTTCAGAGATTTTAACATATGCTTGTGCTCTGAAACACCTTCTAAAGGTGCYATAATTCCTTAAAAGGAATGAAGTCAACAGAATAGTACTAGAGGATGGCAATTTTTGCTTAGGAAGAAATCTCTACTGGCTTTTATTAAGAATAGCCTAAGTAATTATTACACACAAAACATTTTTGTCACCTATTCTCTCTTATTAAAAATTATTTTTTTTTTTAGAAACCTTCAGATGTCCAACACATTTATTATTATATAATTATATTATATAATTATAATTATTATATTATAATATTTTATTATTATATGGACAACTAAAAATGAAAGGCAGGCATTTAAAACTGATCCTTTACATTGGATTACTTAGATCTTTGTGCAAGTCTATATAACTTTACTACTAGTATTAACTAAGAAGTTTAATTCATAGTATATAAAAATTAAGAAGGTAAAAGAAGGTATGTCATCAGAAAAAATGAGAAAAATTGTATTTGTCTTATCTATAACTGTTTAGAATAATTAACAAAATTTATTTTCATGCAGACGCTTACAAAACTTTTAAAGGATTCAAAAGGTGGACTGCCAGTCCTCATTCAGTGATCTCTAGGACTAGCATCACATTAAGTTCATTATTCCAATGTACAGTCTGATTTATCTCATGGATCAAAGTTACTTTTATAGTTTCAGCTTACATAGCATCCATCTGTCATGGATCGTCTAGAAGACTAAAGGACATTAACAACCTTTTTACCACGCTTATACAAACTTCTGTTCTTGAACCAACACAAGCCAGTTATTTCAAATATTTTTGTTCCTTTGTTCTTAGCAATTTTACCTATAAACAAACTAGGTCTGTAGGAAATTATATAAAAATTGAAGAAACACTAGCAAGCCTGCAAACACAAAAGCACTGAATGATTTTAATATTTTTTCTTTTACAAACACCAAAGCTAGACATTGTTCTTTAAATGACCTATTAAAGTYTGTAAAGCTAAATCATTTATAAATTAATACAGATGAATTCAACTTATATGTCTTTGAAGTTTGCTGCTTTCATTCAAGATCTGAAGGAAGACTTCACCTGAAAGCTTGTTCTATTTTTTACCCAAAAGCCTTTGTTCTCTCTTGTTCTGTTCCTCTCTCTCTCTCTCTCTCTTTTTTTTTTTTTCTCCAGATGAGTTTGTTGATAAGGAAAGATTACCCAAAGTAAAGAAAGAATATCCTCTATCCAAAAAATCTTACCTTAAAATACAAAGAACATTTTAGACTCTCTACGATTTTTTCTCTTAATGCAATGTGCACTTTCTATACAGCCCTGAAGTTGTAATCTATAGAATCTAATATAGGGACACAGAAACAGCCTTACTGGACCAAAGGAAGGGTTTTACCTAGCCCCTCATTTTTCTCTAACAGGCAGCTAWAAATGGACATTTGTGGAGGAGTGAGAATGGACCAAACATATATAACACTTCCTTAGCCTGGAGGAGTTTGTCTATTTAGGGAGATCCCAGTGGATCTTTTTCCTAAGCAGCTTGTCTAATAGCTGCCATCTTGCTTATTATTTGACCAAATTCGACACCCTTCCTCCCCCTGCAAGAAGCAACAAACAAGCAACTGTCATTACAAAAGACTAAGAGGTATATGTATTATTCATAATCTGTCAGAATAAAGAGCAGAGTAGAAGAAAAGAGAGGTAAAAAGCTTTGTAAGAGGTAATAACTTCTTTGCTGCATTTTATGTCAAACAGAGGCCATAGCTTAAAGACATCACTTCATACCATGTTGAGCCTTGAACTTCTGTATGGTGATCAGAATTTCACTTGTAAAAGCTTTAGCTATAAAAAGACACTAGGAGTAAAGTTGTAGGAAATACAATATGGAYCAAGAATATCAATGGACAGTCCGCATTTAAAAAGCTAGACAGTATAAAGATGACCCTAAATACATCCTCTTTTTTCTCTCCCTATTTTTTCTTATTCTCTTCTTATTTCAGGAAAAAAAAAAAATCATGGTTATTGGTTTCAGATACCAAAACCATTAAGCTGCAGTTTTTCCAAATCCCTGTACTGACCTATTTGCTTACCTTTGAGAATTTAGGCAGAACTGGCTGTTTTACAAGATATTTCCAGGACTGATAATCAATTGAAAAATAGATATAAACCAAAATTAGCTCAGTAGGGAGAGCACACTCCAGGATAGGAACTATTTGCCTTTGAGAATCATTTCTAGGCTAGCATGTATTTAAATCTGYAAGAAATAAAAAATAAAATAAAATAAATCAACACGAGACCAAGAGCAAGAACCTCTGACTACCGCAAGCTGATGTGTGCTGATATAGTGTATTGCTCTTATTARGGGTTGATAATTGCATTTTGGACAGACAATAGCAATGTTTTCGTAGGTACTGAAGAGTCTAGACACTGATTATAGAAGTTAGTTTCCTATCAKCAATGTATTTTAAGAGAGGGAAGAGTCAGATTCCGGGTATTCAGAAAATATCTGTTGTAACACTGATAATTTCTAATTTCTACTGATAACACTACTAGCAAATAGCAGGCATTCCTTTCATACCACACTATGTTCTACATAACATTTTACAAACAGTTATGTCATCCCTACAAAAATAAACTGCAACATRGCCTTTCACTTACCACACAAGTAATGTTCCCTACTGCTTTCAAAAACAAAGCATTCTCCCAGGTTCTGGGCTGTCACATCGCAAGCTTAAAGTATTGTTACTGCCTTTAAGTGAACAGTACCCTAGAACAGGGAGAAGACCTGCCCAGACTGCTGCTCTGAGCTGTCGCAGGCATTCCCGTCCGTTCTGTTCAGTCCATTTTGACTGATACTGCTAGTAGACCTTCAAATACAAAAATGTCCCAAATCAAAATATTTATGGATTTAATTTTTACCAAATGTATAGTACTAAATATGGAAACAAATTTGTGGATCTTWTAACCAATATCTTAATCTTGATCTAAACGAGATCATAATCTTATGTCACTGTATTATCCGGGCTCCTTCCAAGAGATGATTCACTAGTGAAACCAGACCTACAAAATAAACCAAATAWCTGGTAAAAGTGYCTAAGAAAAAAAATCTACTAGACATGGAAGTAGAGGAAAAAACCTCTGGAAGAAAAGACCAAGGATGGGAAAAGAAAAATGTTCTTTTTGTGTTTTGCTGAAGATCTATGATGAACACAAAAGAGCAACATATACTTCATTGCCCTGGATTCTCCAGCTGCTGAACTGCAGCTTCTTCTGCTTCCATGCTAGAMCACTGCAGTACCTGCTGTCTTCCTCTCGCCAATTTTCTGTATCAAATAAGAAACACGACCCCTTGTCAGCTGGATCTGATATTTTTTCATAGCTAACGGGTAGAAGCAAAACTCACCGGTAAAATGCTAATTTGATTTCACATTCCTGTATTCCTTCTCATTAAGAGCATGATTATTTTATGYTAGAAATGAAGCTCTACAAATCACTGCATGTCATTTTGATCTTTATCCCATTATTTTCTTCCAACTTTTTACACTTCTGGACAATTTGTTCAGCAGTTGATTCAGGAAAAGGCAGTTTGTTCAGTACTAATTATGTAGCTAGAAAGCTACACACTGCCAGAGGAGGGGGGAGAAGGAAACAAGGCAAAGCGTAAGACGAGAGCAGCTGCAGCATAGCAAGTCGGGGAACTCCGGCATGTGAGATATGTTACCACTACCTGCCTTTAGCGGCTGTTTCCTTGCTTTTGAGGATTTCTGCAGCGACAGTTGCCCGTACGGTAGGGAACTCTGTGTGGTAATTCTTACTGTTTCTTAAAATGGGAATGGCCCTGATTCCCATGAGTCAGTCACAGAAAAGTAACAACCTCTAAGAACCAGCAGAAAATACTATCTTACCAGCCGAGCATGCTCCGTTCATTCACCTCGTTGCTCTTTTCCTAGGGCTTGTCCCTCCAGGAAAGCTCTCTGCAGCACAGTTACACCACAGCTGTTCTTCTGGATCAGTTCTGCTATATCCGTTGCCTCCTGATAAACTGGAAATTTGCTCATAAGAAACCAATCCTCAGATGTTTCACGCCATCCAAACTCTCCCCTCCATGTATTTTACTCCAAGTCCCCTGCCAAGGACCCGGTTACAGAAATCAGAAATACCAGTCAGGAGAAATGCAGACTTACTGCATCTGGCTTTCATTTGCTGCTGCTTGGCAGGCCACCACCAYGCTGACCAGCTAGGGTCTTCCTATGGAGAAGGAGAGGAGAGGGAACAGTAAGCAATTCCTACTTGGTATTTCTAAAGACACTCTACATGTTCCAAGATAGACACTATTTTTCTTTACGTTCCCTTTGTCCTCTTTGTTGTTTTCAGCTTAAAATAATATTTCTGTTGGTTATTTGGGTACAGAAAAAGCATGATCACACATATGCATCCTTAAAAAAATCACTACATTAATTTTTGCTGACTTAAGTTACTCAAAAGACGTACAGTTCRCACCTAGGCAGAAAAGGACCCCACTACCACACCTATCTTACAGTTCATCAGAATGACCTGTCTGGATATTTTCCATTGTTATTTCCATATGACCAGACTGGTGGATGCTGAAAAAGAAATTGTTCAAGTGTGTTGTATTCCTGAACAGCATTCAGGGAACACTACAGTGAAATACTATAATGGATCATAATTGATAAATTCAGTCAAAGAACTGTTTAACTTTATTATCAGTGTGAACTCCAAAAAACTTATCTGGAAAAGAGTTAGGGAATTTTGCCTGCCTGAGGGGTATACAATGTTCTTTTATTTTCTTCTTGGTTCTCAGAACATTTGTTTTATTTCAGTTTTTGCCCTCTGAAAATTGATATAAACAACACTGACAAGTGTTCTACTGAGTAGTAGTTAAATCATAATTCATTCACAAAATTCAATATATTTTTATCCAAGTTATAAATACATTTTTTGCCCAGAAGCCACCCATTTCACTTCTTGCAGTCACTATATCCTCTATAACTTCCATATAAYCTTACCAAAGATAAAAGTTAGTTGCATATCCAAGTCAATGTATGTGGTATTTCACAGATCATCTGAACAACTTTGCACAGACAGGGAAAGGAGTAAAAAAATCATGCAGAAGACACTTACACTTATGCAGACACTTAAAGCATAAGAGATGTACTTAAACCATCAAAAAGAGATGAATGTCAAATTTTAAGTATCTGGTTTTGCAATTTAATATTCTGAACGGTGGTAGTTTCATTCTGAATTACTCAGAACAGGTACGAGCGCATTCAGTTTAGCCATGTTCTGGGGTGTAGGAGGACGTCACTCCCACTTCACAGCTAACGAAGCTAATAGTCTTCTGCCACAGACCACGTGAAAGGGCCTGCAGTACGTTATCCCAGGCGCCATTACGCTGCAGTGAACTACACATCACATTATGTTTTCTGCAGAAGGSAATTATTTTCAGCTTAGTGTGAATATTTTACTACAACTTCCTAACTACCACCAAAAGAAATATTTCTTGCGTGAGCAGTAAGTCAAAGCATCAACAAACCTGAGCTGTCTGGCTTTCCTCATGATTGCCCAAAGACAAACTACTACAGCAACGAACCTGCGAGGAGGAAGAAAACCACTAGTTTCCTGTACTACCTATATTCATCGTCCAAAACAACTTGTACACTTCTCTTGAACGTGGATGCCTCCTCTACAGCAAAGCAAATAAACAAAGTCACCTCCAAGAGGTGTTAATCCCCTTGGCATTATCTTTTATAGGTAGAATAGTACTCCTCAACAAATGTCCTATAAGAGATGTTCTCAGTATAAAATCTGTCTAATCCTTTCTAGATTGAACTGCCCCTGGCTAGGAAGCGCTGGAATATGACCTCAAGCAATTGTGCCGCTGGGATTTGTCATCACTTGACTAAGACCTAATAAAATTTCAGTCTAAGGCAAATTTTCATTAATTTTATGGCTCCTGGAAGACTAATATAACATGTAATACCAACTTTTAAGTTTATACCTATGCTTGCTAAGCTAAATCTTTAAATCTAGCCCAAATCAGCCAAGCACTTGAACAGATGCTTTATTTTTGAGCACTTAATTCTACTGACTTTGATGGGGCTACACAGGTGCTTAACATCAGGTGTCTGCTTCAGGGTTTTGCAGGATTTACATTGAAAGTACTTAGTGRCCTGAAGACCCAGTCTCTTCTGATTTTTTTTTTTCAGAGTAAGTTAAACTACCTTAAATATAAGATCACGTTAAAAACACGAACAGCTTTCTCACCTTTCTAAAATTATAATTGATGGGTACTTTCTCCTTGTACTCTCCTGTTGATGCAACCTAGACCTTTACTTGTGAAGTAATCAGCTTTTAACTAAACCAATGAGTTTTTCATATTACCCTAATGTATGCAATAATTGTTATGATTCTATTATTTTCTTTGTTAAACACATTYACAGCTTTAAATGACAGGAAATCAAGCTAGCAATTTGTAAAGATGTGTGAATAAGGAAATTGCTCTATTCATATGTTCATAATGAACAGAGAGATAACATAATAATGGTTTGTATTCTTTCRCCCTCCAACAAGGAGAAAGAAAAGAAAAGGAGGTGGCCTGGATAATTTCCTGCAACCCTTCCTTTGTTCTTAAGTCTTTTTCGCGATATTTACTGAGGAATGTAAAGGAAGAAAAATCATCCAAACCATGCTTTGAACATACTGCTCTAGTGACACAGCTCCAAGAACAAGAAAAGGCCCATTCATTAGAACACGCTGCTGGAAAAGAGCCAGCGCACCACTGCGCGCGTTACTGCAGTCACTCGGCACTACATCGTACCACTGCTACGCCATTTATCATGTGATAGCCGAAATATGTGCAAAACTACGTTGCTCCAGCCTTAWATTACACTGTACGTCAATCTCTTCAGCTACGTCAGTGTAAAGAAAAAGCATTTAAGAAAACGGTACTGTTCCAGAAATGCACTATCCGGTTAAACAGCAGGGATGCAAAGGGCACAGCTGCTAATAAGAGAATTATTCAATTGCTACTCCCCTTTGATTTTAAGGGCTTCATAGTCGTATCTATCAGAGGATATGAAGGAGGAGGAAGAGAGCCTTAGTGATACTGGCACTCTATCTTGTTTCCTTTACTGGTCTTCATAGCAAGTCGTATATTTGTAATCAGAGAAAGACTTCAGCTACTCCATTCCCATCAGCACCTTAGTACTGTAGCTTTGTCAGATAAAGCTGATTTTCCTTTTAAAGAGATTTTGTACCTACATGTTCCTATTTAATTCAAATTCCTCCATTTCTTCCTGTTTATGAATAAACCTGAAGGCTCAAACCTTGCTGCTAACAATTTGGAAAGTTCTCAACAGCAGAAGCGTGAACTCACGCCCATYCCGAGTTGCTCACTTTAAGTGCTGTTCACCTTCCAAGTTCTGTCAAAATTTCCGGCGGAACCTGGAGAACGTTTGAAAGATAACCCTATGTCAAAGGGATACGACCAAAGGCCAGGACAAAAACAAAACATCAAGGAAACTTCAGAAGTGAGATTCCCTACTTCATCCAGACTTCYTGGAACTGATTACGTCCCGGCGTTCTGTTCCTTAACGTCTCACTTCATCCCAGCTTCCTTTCCTGTCTGCTACCTCCCCTTAGCCCGAATTAATTATGTTCTCTTTTGCAAAACAGAGAATTTGCCAGAGACATTTTGAAATTTGTCCTTATATCACATTAAGAATTTCCTAGGCCCAACATAGCTTTCCTAGCTGGTATTTCTCTTTGATTATAGTGTCTGAATTTCAGAATTGTCAAATGCCTTCAATTCCCATTCAGTATGAAACATGCATTTCACATTTAGGGTTATTCTATAATTATATGCTTTGTGAAAACTTTATTACAATGGATTAGATACTAAAATGAAAATCTCCAAGATTTTGTGGAACAGGAAATGCTTGCAACATGAAAACTACAAACTTTACCCCAATTTACCAGCTAGGGGAGGGCAATAGCAGCCATTACATTGTGAATTTTGAAATGTTTTTCTTTCAATGTTTTCTTTGACCTTTCTTTCTCCTTAACCCATTTCAAAATAAATTTACAAAGAAGAAATGAAAATCGCAACTTCACCTTCCAAAATGGAAAATGTATTTATATTGAAAATATTTATCATGTAATTTTAATAAAATGATTCATCATAGCATGTGAATGAGCCTGACATATCTCAGTGAATAACACATCTCCCAAGAGATACCCTGAAATTTGGAAGAAKGTTGCCTGTAATGTTGGTTTACGTATGAAATATTGTTTGTGGTAAAATACTACGAAAATCTTGATGATTAAGGTTTGTTTTATGTTTAGGAAATTATATAGAGAACAATTAATTCAGCAAATTGATAACATTATTTCAAACAGAGAGAAAGGCCTTTCAAGAGAAAATCATAAGTTTATTAACTTACAGATAAGAAGAAAATGCTGATAGGATTATGATAATATAAATATATTCAAATTGGGGAAGTTCTTTGGTACATTAGCAAACTTGTTGATCTCGAAATAACTTTAGATGGCTTAGTTATGTTGCTGGGAGATTCCAGCAAACTGTTTGGTGTTAAGTTGTTTGCTGATTTATGTCGTTTTTGAATTCCTGAAACTGGTAAACCTATTTTACATTACTTTTTAAATCTGCAATTCAAAACCTCTGAGACTGTTGGATAATTTTAAACCTGTTTGTAACAATACCAGGATTTTAAATGGCAAACCACTTCAAACAAGATTTTCAATGTTTTGTATGTGGGCTTTAAATGCAGTTTCAAAATTTTAATAGTAAAATTCGGATTTATTTGAAATGGAGACGTTAATACATACAGCTATGCTAATATGTAGAGGTAACAAACACTTTACAGAAAAGTGTTTATCTAATWTCTTTTGATTTAAAGGGACAAAGATACGTTGGCACATCCATTACAAGACTTCTGTTATCCATACATCTCTTCTGTAGCTGAACACGCGCTGTGTGYGTGAGCACCAAATTAAATCCCCTTGTTCATCAGGAAGTTTGCACAAGCACTCACAAGGGCAGGGGGTGGCTTCTAGGAATCCGGGTGTGACTGYCCCTCAAGGTTTGAGTAGCGAATGAGTATTTAATGCTAACAGATCTAAAATTAAAATTAAATCACAAGTCAATTAACTGAATCCCCTAATCAAARGAACATGTATTTACAAATTTGCTCTACTTTTAGTGGAAATCTTGAGGAATAAACTCTGTCAAAGGCTTGGGATGACAGAGTTATTTTAAGCTTGTTTTATGGCAACTATTTGTAACCTGCTATTAAATAGTTCAAATTGTTTTAGAGCAACAATATAAAAAAAAGAACAACACACAGTTCAGCAATATTTCCAAACTGATTTTTTTTTCTTTTGGTAGAAGAAAAGAAGTAGTTCTAATTGATCAAATAATGATCTGTTTCTAAATCTTGAATTTCAGAAMTGCATACTGCGACAAATGCATACAAAGCTTCCTGCATGAGCAACCATCTACCACACCTAACTTCAGATTCTGAATTCCAAGGAAGTTAATCTTTCTTCAAATTTCTCCAAAAACATAAATCAATCGAGTTTGACAGGAAATCAAATTACCTTAAATCAGATGTTTCAAGGTATATATCAGCTTTATTTAACCTGCAGTTCCTCTGGCAACTGCAAAACATGAAGTCAAAAAAASAATCTGATTTAGGTAAAAATAACACGGCATCTCCACAAATTGTTTCAATAGCATTTCCTCTTGCCCAAGAACTAAACTTGTATTCAAGCATTCTACTGGAAAAATACAAGTCAAATTTGCTTTGAGTGACCCTTCTTAAATAAAACCAAAGACAATTTTAATTATTACAGTCATATTTTTGCAGCTGGAATGAGCCATAGAAATGTAAAAAAATATTTAAATATCTTTAAACTATGAAAGAKTCAACTGAATGGCTAATTATTACTTCTTGTAAATCACTGTAGAGAAGTTTAAAAGACTCATTCTATCATAACCCCACATTTACAGTTCTATACTGCTGCTATCGTTTCTGACAAAGGCTACAGCAAATATGGCATATAAATAGAGGACACTCCTAGCTGCCAGTCTGCAGTGTTTGCACCCATGTTCTATTTTTGCCTCAGCAAAAAATAGCACTTTGTGCTCTGAAAAGATAAAACTTATTTTCATATGTTATAATTTCTTTGATTTTTAATTAATATCTTTGCCTCGGTATAAAGCAGGCATTGGTGTAAACACAGCTTTGAGTATAAAATTAAGATTTGGCAGTTTGTTAACTCTTAGTGTRGAAAAATCCCTTTGGTAACCTGTAGCAGTGCACTTCTCTGACAACCACACCTTGACATCCAAGGATTTTCTTTACTCTCACTTTATGACTTCAAATAGTATCGTGACAGTTTTACTCACTATCGCAAAGGCAGAACTTGATCCTCCCCGCTCGCCTCATCCGCCCGCCTGCRAGAGCCCCATCGGGAGGACCCAATCCACGGAGGAGGAGTCGCACCTTAACTGAGGCCTTGTGCACAGCTGCGTTTTCTTTCATTTGGTTTGAAACTGATGCTGGCTGATTTCATTTAATGTCCCTATTTCTTTCCACTTTTTTCTAAACACCCATGGTTTTATAAAGCCCATCTTTACACCCACACTCATCTCTGTTCTAGGATGAAAAGTCCCTACCTAGTTGTTCCTCAGACAGACAACCCAACAAATTCAAGCTGGATTTAACCATCATTTAGCAGCATGATGGAAGAGGCATGCTTTTTCTATTGTTTTGTTTTTCCTGTCCTGCCTTTTGTTCCTATAATTTTTCCTGTTCTTCTACATTCTTATTTCTCTGTTCTACAGCTAGAAGGAAGTCAAGGAACTATACTGCTCATATCGGGATAGCTAATACCCCGATTTGTATTTACTTAGAATAACATAAACTATTTTCTTGTAGGCAAATATTTTAGCTTCTTCTTCTTTAGTTTTGCCTATGCCAGCAATTTTTCTGCTTTGCACATAAAATATCTGGTGATGCATCTGACCTTAAAAATAACGATAACACAAAACACACTATTCCATGAAGTCTCAGAGATGTTAATTCATAAGGTGATTACTCAAACTGTTGTACTTCTCATTCACCAGAAACATTAGCCTCTTCTTACTCTCACGAGTGTATCTGGAGGTTGCACATTYTCTGGCAGATTATTAGCACTTCCCTGGCAAGTGCTGTATGTTTGATGTGGTTTAGTCTGTAGCAGTAAAATCCATACCCAGCTCTGTCCTGAAACATCCCTCGAGTGCTCACAGTATGATGTAGCCACAGGCATAAACTGTACTGATACATTTTATTTACTTTCTGTGGAGGTCTTGAAAAAGACAGTGATGTCCCAGCAGACACTTGGAGACAGCGCAATCATTCAGACTGTTGGTGACTCGCTTTGATTAAACGTTTCTTCCTCAAAATCAATTCCAAACCCAAGAAGGCACAACTACGAGTCTCACTGAAAAGTAAACAACTGGTTTGGACGCTCTCTGCCAGTCTCAAAACCAGGGAAATACCTGWTTTTTAGTGACGCTTCCAAGTGTTAGTGTAACATTATCAAAGCAGTTTAATTCTAAATCTTAGACTTGGTAAGGCTGGAAGGGACYGCTGGAGGTCACCTAGTCCAACCCTCAAACAAGTGGCCCATGCRGGGATTGAACCCACGAGCTCGGCACTATTAGCACCGTGCTCTAACCAAGTGAGCCAAGCCTGAAGGACTTCYATGGCTCTTTTCTCTTGTACAGATCTATTCCGCCAAGACGGTGATTTTCTCAAGGTTTCTGGGAAAGGCGAAGGGCAGCGCCACTGCTCTACGTTTCATCGCCCGCACGGTCCCCGCAGCCTCGTKCATCGCCGGAAGTTCAAAGTGCCACTTTGATGATTATTTTTTAACATTGTAAAACATTTTCCAGAACGAAGCAGGTACGAACCGCCCGCGGGAGCGGACAGGGACCTGCTGCTTTGCTTCCCTCGAGGGAAGGCGGCGCAAGCGCAGCCTCCCCGCGGTCGGCCGGGCGCTGCCCTGCACCCTGCGCCCAGCACCCTGCGCCCAGCACCCAGCACCCTGCGCCCAGCACCCTGCGCCCAGCACCCTGCGCCCAGCACCCTGCGCCCAGCACCCGTCCCAGCGGCTCCCTCGGCGCCTCCCGCTCCTGCGCTCGCTCCCACCGCAGTCTCCTTCTGCGGCGGCAGCAAGCTATGCAACTATAGGTTTTTAACGGGCTGATATAATACACRTAACTGAGGCAAAGTATTTTGCTGTTGTTTAAAACGAACCTGCACAAGACGACATTTGCATGTTGCCAYATTTCTCTTCGAAAGCAGCGTGGCTAAAGAACTAACAAAGAGCCAATAGATTCATATTCTGTAAAATAGTTACCTAATCTCCTGAAGAACAAGAACTAGCAAATCACTCACACGTATGCTTAATTTAAAACATTTGAATAATTTCTGTGACCAATACTGGGATTACTTTTATGCTTGCTGTTATACACGCCACCCGCGTGCTTTGCCGAATTTGGGCCGCTGCCTTCACAAACTTCTAGATTTTGTTCAAGTATTTATATAAGTGTCCTTATCACAGTGTCTCCATACAACACAGCATTTCCCCACAGCAGCTCCGTCGACTGAGGCGGCAGACGGCTCTGCCTCTTGGGAACGTCCGTACTGGGCGTTATCCGCAATCCACACGACCGGACCCAACGCCTTCACCCAGAATTGCCCCAAACCCAGCAGAAACTCAGCTCGCTTTTGAACCGGAGCTGCCTTTGGCTTTTTAAATGAGAGTTGTCCTGAACAGGAGCCTGGGCCGTTCTTCAACTTGCACACACAAACGAAATCGTGGTCACAAAACCGCGCGCAAAACCACACAGGTAAACAGCCTGGGCACAGCACATCTACCCAATGACTACCGTGTGAAACACACGTTAGCACTCTGCTTTAGAGTGTCATTAAATTTGGCTCACCAGAAGCAACAGGAAAGTTTTATAGCAGCAAAAACCCTTTGGATCCCAGCTGCCCCTTGGAAAGAGAGGGCACAGCAGAGAGCTCGTGGCACACGAGCCCATCACACACCGAGCAGAAGAACGGTGAGACTTCTTCCACCTGCAGGTGCCTTTRTGGATGCAGAAAGACCGAGCTTTTATTTCTCTCTTGTTATTGCTGTGCTGCAAAATAAATTAAGAGAGTTACGTATCATTATGAAAGAATCATTTCTGATAGCCGATCTAAATGCAGAATAGCTGCATCAGCATGGGGCTGGAGCAGAATGTGTTATGAGCTAAATGCTGGTCTCCAGGAATGTATTTTCAAGACTGGTTCCTACAGGAAATAAGATCTGAGATTTTTGTCATTATACACAGAGAGTGAAAGTGAAATTCCCAGATTGAATCTGGTATTCTCTGTGCTCCCTTTCAGGCGGGATAGAATTAAAAGGCATTAAGGCTTAGCAGCAAGCTAAGGAACATCTACTGCTTTATTACTTCTGTGGTAGAAACCTTCTTACCTGCTCTGGCCATAATTAAATCCTTGGTATCCTAGAGACATGGATATTAATACCCTTTCCTATTGTTGAGTTAGTTGACTTGTGATCCATACTGAAGTCTGTGCCCGTATGCTGCATCTCATTCATCTTCATGTTTCAGTTCGGTAATTTCCCACTGAGCAATTGTTAACTACATATCTAAACCTAGAAGCTATCTACTAAAACTAGTTATTTTATCCCTTTTTTTATACCAGCTCATCTTTCAAATTATTAACATGTAGCCTTACAAGTTCAATTTCCAGCTTAATAAACAAGGATTGGTCTGTTAATCATGTTACATTCCTTTGTTGCAGCCTTTTTTGGCAGCTATACATGCAAAAATCGATCACAACCATTTGCCCTATTATACTTGGCAATTATGGTATTTTCTGCTTCATTATAAATAGTAAAGGGATTTGTTCTCATCTGCATCCATTCAGTCAACCCTTTAATTGCTATGGWGCATTTCTTATTGATTGGGAAATTTGCAAAAGCTGTATAGAATAGTATTGTTCCCACAGAATAACATATTCCTAACATAGATTTGAGTTTTCAGTTTTGTCATATATTTTTTTAAATCACAAGTTCTTTGCTCTATCTGTGAACTTTGGGTGTGCAATGAAACTCTAAGCAGTGATTCCACAGCATAGCAGTCCATAGCTGGCCCACTAAAAACACCGGAATTCACAAACTCATTTGTTTGGTTCTGTACCGCAGGTGATTTGCAAGCAGGTTCAAGGCTTAGCACTGGTTTGGTGGTCCAGAACTAGAATCAGGAATCTAAACCATCTTTAGACATGGAGTTTATGAAACTTCTGAAACTCCAAAAGCTTTTTACAGGCAAATGCAGTATAGCCTTACATATTTTCAAATTATTGTTTTTTTCTTCTTATTACTGTTCCACTGTTCTAGTTACAACCAAGGTAGCACTATTTCAGTGATAAACAACTTTTCCTGTCTCTCAGTTTATTAGTTAAATTCTTTTTACATCCAGCATCTCACTTCAGCAAGTTACTTACATAGTTCCCACACATACAGCCGTTGAACTTGCAGGCTAGAAAAGCATCCTCAGTCATGCAGATTCCTCCACAAACAAACCTAGCTCCAGATTTTTCCTAATTTTTCGAAGTACAGTGAGTTTCAAAAATATGGGAGCAAAGCCAAATGACCCTCTAAAATGACTTACAGATTCATGATAAAACGTGTAAGAAATAATCCAATACTATCTCTTAGTCTTCAAACTGAACACTACTGCTATATCCCCCTCCCCCCAAAAAAGAAAGAAACAGAAAAAAAAAAAGAAAATTTCAGTTTAACAATCAATTCACAACTTTGAATCACAGGTGGCATAGGAACCCACCCAAGTACCAAATAAGTTCCTTGTATTAGGATTTGTATCTTTTCCAGCATGGAGGTTGATCGCCATACCTCTTCTATTCTCCAGCAATGTGAGTAAGCATTTAAAATTCTAACTTGCATTTAAAATTCTAACTATATCTAATGCAAAAAGATTTACTTTGCAGAATGTTTCCACTAATATACTTTGATTGAGCAAATCAAACAACTAACAACTTGTTAGTTCCATTTTATATATTATTTGACCAAAATATTTTGACAGTATTTGAAACACTGTCTAAAAAGGAGGAAAATTCTTTTTCTTTTAGAGCAAGTATTGCTTTAAAGTAAACAAAAAGCAACAACAACACTTTTCCCCAAGCAAGTAACCAGATTCATGGTTTATAACTGTTATAGCATAGCAATAGAATTTGTTATAGCAAATTCTTGCTCTAATCTGCAAGGGACTGGACAGAAACACAGCTCAAGTAAAGTTGCCCCGGAGTTTTAAAAAAGAAAGTAAATTAAGACGACAAAAATACAGACTCGGTTTTGCAACCCGTAGACACACGGCTAGCCTTCAGCAAGCACGCGGGCCCACTCACACAACGGAATAAACCGCAGCGCTCGTACGCGTGTACCTGGCTGCCCGACCACAACCCGCACAAACTACGGAGTCACCGGACAGGCTTTCAGCTACACCAGAATTCACCCAGGACACAAAACAGCTCTGGGGCAAGCCGGGCAAATCAACTGAGTCAGTCCAAAACCAAGACTCCCTCCTCTCCACTTCTCACTTTAGTAGCCTGCATGAAAGTACTTTCAAAGTTTTCCTTAATTTAATAACCCTGATAAATTTATTTCAGTTCAGGGTTGTGACTATTTTCCTTAGGGAACGTTYTCTGACTTCCTTACTGGGTAGCAGGCTGGAAGAAACACTTTCTTGTTTTGTCTCAGAGCATGAAGGGATGGGAGGGAGGTGTGGTGATAACTGCCCCTCTGATTCCCAGCTAATGTGCTGCACTTGTATTTTTTTCAAAAAAGATATCTTAGACAGCAGGCCTTACTCAAAACAGCAAAGAATATAAGCACTAGTATCATCTAAGGAAATAAAGTGATGTTTTCGCAAAACAGAAGTAAAAAGGGGGAATATATTTTCTGGAAGGGAAAATCCACGAAGAAGRATGTATATAATAAATATTGTTGGATTAAAAAATTTCATTAAGATATATGCTTAAGCAGCATGTTGAGAGTGAGGTTAAACCRTGCAAAGGGTTCTTAATAATTATATTTTGCAACACAATATTTTGAATATCCTATGAAAATATTCTTCCAAAATTTGTAAAGGAAGACTGCCTCAGAAGATAAATAACACATAAATATCATATATATGGATATATGTTTAAGATGTGTCTATATACACCATCAGAAAAGAAATGCCACCACCATGTTCCATCATCATTGTACATACTATATTCACATTATCCATCTCGCCTTAGAGGAATCCAAAACTACCAAAGAAATAATTTCATCTCTTGATAGATGTCTAATATCCCAAGAGATCTTTCCATTACAATTCATCATTACAAAAACACCGAGTATATTTCTTACATTACAAATARAAACAGTCAGTTCCCCTGGAACATGTTTTATTAACATTATGTGGATCAGAAATAAAGTCATGAGACCACAGCTAAAAGGAAGGAATAATGAACTGCCTGATTAACACAGAAAACAGTGTAGGAGGTGACATTTCAGTAAGGAACTGTGCTTTGGCTGTAGGAGAAAAAAAAAAAACAAAAGATTGCTGAAATTTCTACAGCCGACTTCACAGCATGAACAGCGCCCCTAACCTTGCCTATGATTTCCAACACCATGTAGATTTTAGGAGCCACATTTAACTTTGTATTTCTATAGCTTACACACAGAAAAAACATCAGTTATTATGGTGCGAGAAGGCTCTATGAACGGATCAGACGTGTCTCTGCCAGTCACGATCCTGCAAATAATCTATGAGAGGAAAGAGAAGTGCTGCAGTATTCAAAGCATCTGTTTCCCCTATTTCAAGCTGTTTAAGCTCCCCGAGGAACTGCTTCAAACCACTATCATAGCTTTAACAGTTGACCAGTACAGCAAAAAGRCATTTTTAAATGCTATTTGTATTTTTGTTTTGATATTACTTCAGCTTTAATACTTTCTTTTTTAATGTACTAAATTATAATGGATTAAGATGTAATACAATGAAACTAGGGCAAAAAAGACTAGCAGCCCTAACTAAAAGGAGATACAGTTCTATGAATGAAGACTTACATTATGGTATTTTTATTTCAATATTCGCACTGATTTTATTAAACAACAGCATCTGGAGAACTGTTCAATGCAGCAAATTATAAATAGTACCAAATTACKGTGCAAAACAGTAGGTAGGCACAGGAATACTCTGAAAAGACTTTTTTTAATACCATTTATTCCTTGATGCCTACTTCTATTTTAATTCCGTATTTTCTCTCCTTCTCACAAGCGCAGAAGGTACATATCAGCACCATTACTCCTGATTCATACATACAATATATAACTGGAGTGAAATAAGCCCTTGTTCATTTAATATAGAGAAACATTTCTAAAAATCCTTTTACTTTTAAATATATATAGGCTGTGAAAATCTACTACATACGGGGCAATTCAGGCTAAATTAGCAAAGATTAGAAAATATCTGTTAACAGCAATAGTTTTTCCTTTCAGCCYATCGCCAGCTGTACCAATCTCTTTGTACATGATTTCCAAGGATCAAGCCATAGCATTAAGCGGACGATATTTCCTTGGTTGTTGAGACAATAACCGCAGCAACAATGACAACAATTTTTCATTAATGACATGAGCGACAATTTCACTAGTCAACATTACGTTCATTAACAAAGTCTGACTAATCCGGCTGTCAGCTCACCATTTCTAAAACTTGTTTTGAATAGCAAGACATACCATGCAAAAAATCAGTCATTTTCAAGTTAATTACTCAGTAAACCATAGATAGGAAAGGACAAATTTCAGTACTGAACAAAAAGGTTACGAAGAATTTTCATCTGTCACAAAAGAAGAATTTCATCATTCTAAGCACTTCTCCTTTACCACCTCTCTTACATTGGCTTGTAACTTCAGTACTAGCAGCTGGAGCAAATCAAAACCCCAAATGGCTTTTGTTAATCTGGAAAGGAGTATTTGATTTAAATTGATGTTGCATCAGCTTTTAAGCAAGCTACATTAAAACAGATAAACTCAGCACAGTACCGCTTAGAAAAGYGCTGTTATTTCAGTGCTAGTCAGAGAACAAACGTTTTTATAATAAAATTTTAATCAAGCCAAAAGTATGACGCTTCTTATGGATTTCAACAGGTTAATGAATCAACATTTTGGAAATGGCATGTGTTAATATATACTTGTCAGCATATGCACTGAATCACAGAGTCATCTTTAACCAGCTCCATTTTATGGCAAACGCAATAGTAACCTATTACTTCAGTGACTCCTTTCAGTGTTAGCCTATGACAATGTACATTTTTCATGCCTGATGATTCATTACAGAAATGTCATAGAATATGTGAAAAGACTATGTTTACAAAAAGCCATGCTGACTGGATCATGAATCATGATCACCGCTTTGTTGGAAGCAATTCAGAAGAAAACATAGCATTAGATTTAAAGATGGATTAAAACAAGCTGTTTGATTTTCTGCAGTAACCAGTTTCTCATGAGATTAGAGGAATATACTGTTAAGATGAAAACATTGCAACCTCATAAGCAATAGCAAAAATAAAATAAAYAGATTCTCTGTCCCCTGGGAAAGCATTCTAATTTTTGCAATGTAAGGCATTTTTTAAGATAGGCAAGGAAGTATTCTTTGCCAAAGTCAGAATTTTACTTTGAAATTTATTCTGAAAAGCTTTTCTTCACCAAAAAAGTGTTTCTAACAACTGAAATGCACCTATAATGCACTGTTATGATCAACTTTATTTCCATTACCTCATATTCAATAGAAATCTTTATTAGAATGATTTTTGAATTCCAGAACCCCTGTGAAATTTAAATCCCCAAATTTGTACTGCAGAGAGAAAGTAATAAACGAATTTATTTCATCATCTCTCTTGCCTTTGTTCCCACAATTTTCAGTATGTGATATACTGTCTACAGGAGAGTCAAACTACATGCACAAGCACATTTCCGTTACGGATACCTTCTAGCTAAAGGGCAGTTACAGACTGCAAAGCTATTACTCCTCCTGTAAGGACGACAGTAGCTCTCACTAAATGGAAAAAACACTTTTAAAGCCCGAACTTCATAACTCATTGCTAGCACTGTGGACGAAAGCAGGATGTCTACGCCYGAAGAAGCAACGACAAAGAACAGGTCGGTGTTTCGTGGAGGGGGCTACTTCACATCAGACAGGTCAGCCAGGAGGATGCAGGGGACAGTAGGTTAATTCATCATCAGGCAAAAAGAGGGGTATCTTCATACAGGTTAAAGTCCACCTTGTTCCTTAATTCCTGTACACGACATTTCTGAGAGAGTCACGAAGCAGGACCTTTACTGCACGTAACCCGATGAAGAGAATATATCAAATACAGCAGATTCTTCTCCTAAAATATTTTCTTACATAGAGTTTCAAAGTTAAGTATATGCAGAAGTAGTCCTTTTCTTTTCTTTTCTTTTCAATAGACGACCACGTATAGTGTCTAACACAGTGACAAACCCCAAACAGCTTCTCCCGTGCAGAACAAAGAACGTCCGGAGACGCTACGAACAGCGCAGAGGAAAACTGAATTTGGAACAAGCAGAAGAGGGCAGCATCTCACTGCRGTTTAAAGTCTAAAGCAGCTCGGCTGCCTACAGCCAGGACATTTTAACAGGCATATTTTGTTGAATGCTAATTTTGTTCAAAGATGACCTACATTCAGTAAAAATTTCCCTTTTGTTAATGCACAATATATCACCTCGCTAGTTAGGCATTTAAAAAATATGCTCTGTAAGCTAATTGCTAATAACGGTGGATAACATTTGCAAAAGCAAAGTAACTTACCTGTGTGCATCCAGCCACAGCTTCCATTTTACTTTGGCAAAAATGAAATTTCTAAATGAAAGCAGCTCTGCTAGTACTTGAGCTCATATAAAAACATCCCAAACAAAGTGCCAAATCTGAGTGCTCTGAAGTTTAACACACAGCTCATTCTAATCTTTAAGCTTTTATCAGAAACAGAGACCATACCAAGACCATAAGTGCCAAATATGATAATATTCAAACATTTTTTTTGTACAATTCAATCTATCTGCCACTTTTATGCTCCGAACAAGYATATAGCTATAATATATTCGTAAATATAATTAGGAATGCATTGAATGCTTATATTTGACATATATTTCAAAAAAAAGTACACGTTTAAATAGAAACTTTGGTAGCCACTGAGAGCAGTAACTAAAATGGGATTTTTGTCCATTAGCAACAGAAACGATAATATCATATGTATTTTCTAAAGAAAACCATTGATTAAACTTTGTAACATTCTCTAAGATTTCATCCACTTTTCTACGTTATATGCCTCTATTTTACCACAAATTCTAAATCTCCTCTATACTCATCCTCTTAGATTTTTAACTTCAGATGCAAGTGGGTATGTTCCTTAAAAGACAGTTCAGTGCACTTTTTTGGAAAATCTTTCACTGAATTTTATTTACTCAATTCACGTGCTCATGTCTGTCTCATTACAGAAAGACACTTAGCAAACAAATATTACAAAAGCAGTAAGTGAATGAATTAACTATACAAATACATTTGCGGGAAATCAGAATAATAATTTCATGTTTAAAAATAACATTAAAGCCACACAGTACTTCAGCGCCCAATATGCGATGAACGAACTTTCACATAATCAACGACAGGTGTTTGCTGTGAGGTTTTGCACTGAAATTGCTAGAATGGCAGCATCTGAGACAGCTTCTGGCAGGAACAGTTTAAGACAACTGAATTAACATTGAGCAATCCAAGGAGTCTTTAAAAATATAAATATATGTATATGCAAATACACATTTAAATTTGTTTCATTAAAAGTTTCTATTTTATTTAATGAAAACAAATGTCACAGAATGGTACAGAATGCCATTTCACTAACACAGACAAGTCCTTGCACTGGTTACAACAGGCGTCATTTAAAGCAYGAAGATTCTGCTGGTGAGCGTTCTTGCTCTTACGTGGGCCGCTGTACTGCATTTTGCCCAGCGGAAAGCAGTAATAAGAAAACAGTGAAAACATGAACTGATCCTGCACCTTGTTACTCTGCGGCAAGGCCAGCCACGCRATACCCCTGGTATCGGTCCTAGCTGCAGCCATCACAAGACCAGCCTTGCTGACACCTGATAGTCATCGTAATCTGTAATCCAACAAAAAATTTTCTTGCTGAAGGCTAGGTTTAGGTTTAACTTCACTGTTAATGTTCTGTTTCATACAAATTAAACAGAATAAAGCATTTCAAATACAGCTTACACAAGTGTAAACTACTGTTTGTGATCCCACTTGCCTTCTTCCATCGCATTCAGCTGACAAATTGCTTGGGGACAAGGTAAGAACCGAACGGTTTCTCTTATATTGTGTACTTATATTGATGTGTGTGTCTGTGTCAACAATGTATTACCACACCACTGTTTTTCAGGAAGGATATTGAGTATTTTTATCCTAACTCCTTTGATTATGACAAAATATTACAAGCTATTTGTGCGAGGGAGTCAAACATGGCTATAAGGAAGGAGATGTATGTTCTACATCTTTGACATTCAAATTTGTGGCTTAGTCTTAAGTAACAAAATCAGATCACTCTATCAAATAGTTTCACATCAAATTAATGAACAGAGCACAAGACAAGAACAAACGYTATGTCCCTCGAGACCATTTCTACTTCATGTTAACGTTATGCTTGCTTATTCTCCCACACCTATGCCATTTTTTTCCTTCTGCTTACTCACTGTCCATTTCTTTGAACTCATGTTAAAAATACTTAATAGTTTCTTTTGTCTGCAGAAATTATTTAATTTTTCTATACAACAGCAATAGAAAACAATGTAAGTACATAGTTTTATTTATTTTTATTTTTTCAATAACATCAATGTCCTGTCAGTTGTCTATCACAGTATTTGAGCATGTTCCATTCCTTACTGGCATCAGATGAGAACAGCTATACACCAGCCCATGACGTATGCCATGTGCCAAGCACCACGTGGTGCACGCAGCACACCCTAGTTAGTATTTTCCAGAGCTGATAGCAGCTAGGGGATAGCTGCTGATAGGCAGCTTTGAGTCACTCTGGGTAGTGTCAGAGTCCCAGCAGGTTCTGAAGTGGTAGAAAAGTGATTGTAAGTAACGGAGGTAATGATCCTAATCTAAAGGGTCCCTGCAGATGCGGCCCAGGCCCTTTTTCAAGAGGTAACTCAAGCAGAACTATCCTTGTCTCTCCGTCCCTGCAGGGCAAATATACTGAGAATTAAGGATGCTTTGGGCCCATACCTCATCACAAGAGTCAGGCATCCACATCTGGTTTTATTTTTTTCTCTATTTTTCYTTCTCCCACTCAAGCAAGAGGAAGTGATTTTTCCCTCCATTTTTTCAGGATATTCTCAGTTTCTTTCTATTTCTTTTCCAAACATAAAAACAGAGTCTAGAGTTTCTTCTGCCCCTCCATACCTAAATGGTTCCTGTTTATATCCATTGTGGCCTTGCTAAAAGTACTTGGAATTAAGAGAAATTTTGCAGTCCTTGCTGAGAAAAACTCAAGATCAATGGACTGGGCAGAGAGACCTTCTGCGAGAGGRTGTGAGTCATCTCAAACAAAATCCACCCAGGGCAAGAGATGGTGAAGCCAGGGAAGCTCCATTATGCACTTTCTGTGGAAAATAGGATGGCTCTCCTGGTGACCACCCTGTAATAGCTTGCCTTGGGCTCTTTTTACAGAATTCATATTTAAGCTATTTTAAGGCAACTGGAATGCATTATTTATTATGTTTGAAACTTTTTTTTTTAATCTACTTAGTCAAGCCATCCAGCACAGATCACTTTTCCTTCTTCTAACATCCATCTTCGTAATGTACTTCTCCCCTAATCAAATAATCACTAAGGACTCAAATCTTTTAAGGTACAATACACAATACATTAGAGTAGAACAACCTCATTTGTTTGAATAACAAATTAAAATAGAAATACAATTGGAATATGAGGTMATACTTATAGAAAGTAAATTATAAACTGTTATGTCTTTGCACAAAAATATTGAAGATTAAGTTCTTGATGGAATCAACCTGTTATGTATAGAATTGCTTCTTGGCATTTAAGCCCTGCATTTATCCTCACTAAGGGATAATTGATTGAGCAATTGCTTCAAGAAGAAAACAGTTAAAAATAATGAAAATGTCTGACATCCTTTTAACTATTTTTTTAAAAGGTTTGTCRGTTGAAGTGTGATTCTTTTTGAGGAACAACAACCAGTTATTTCAGTTACAGTAAAATATAATATTAACAACTACTTTGTGACTGAAAAACATTGATCTCTACAGACAGGTGGTCTTGGGAGATAGGAATTTATCTTAAAATTCCATATTGGGGATCAAGCAAAGCAGAAACAGGTGGTTTTAAYAATGACCTGCTGTATTATCTATTACTCATTTATCCTATGCCAAAATGCTTAGATCTACCTTTTGCGTTGTTTGTTGTATCCCTGCACGTGGTAAGTTTCTGCTAACAATACAATTTTCTCCTATTTCATTTCAGAAGAAATCTCTGTGCTGCTTTCTGCATGTAGAACAGAGTACGWGCAAAAAATGAGACCACTTCATCTCATGACTGAATGTAAGTAGATCCCAAAGCTTTAAGAGATACCAAATAGTCTGGGTTGTTGTCAATATATTAAGAGAGATCAAAAATTCCTTTCCATTTAATTCCTGTCCAACAAACCATTTCTAGACACTCAACAGCTACAGAACTGATCATCATTTAATAGCTTCCATGTTCTCACTAATGCCATGTGATGATTAAGGACTTGCTTTTCCGTGCCATTTAAAGGACATTCCCAGATGAAGAAAAATGTAAATGGTTCAGTTACAAGGGAATAGGAAAATATTGTTTCCTTCAGAGCAGTGGGCAAGGCTGAAACTGGAAACCAAGGAATCATAGGGCTRAACATAGATTCACAGGAGCTGTACAGATAACCACCGTGTACAATCCCTGTACTGAAAATTATTGCTGTTAATGGAAGCATTTTTTGGTATGGCTTAATTTCTCATTTTGAATTTCTTTTGCATTTTAGTTTAGTTCCAAGTTGATTACTTAATATTCGGAAACTTGCCATGGCTTAATGACTGCAATTTTCATAGGGGCATTTTAGTTTTTAATATCCCTCTTGCTAGTGGTGGCATACACACTTTTTTTTTTCTTCTTCTGTATTTTCTTTCTTTTGTGTCTGACATGCCTGGTAGCTAGTATGGTTAGAATTACAAAAATGAAATATTAAGCAGGGAGTGAGGATAAATAGTGGCTTAATTACAATAAAGGAAAGAAAACAGTATCTTAAGATGATTATAAATTCCAACTGGTTGATAAATTACGGTACAACTGGTAATTACATCTGCTATAAGCTCTTGGTTAGAGTTAAAAGTCTAGGGAACAAGGCCCTCTGGCTCTACTTGGGAGAACTGGATGCAATTCACACAGCTGCCCCAGGGAGGAACAGGAAGTCTAAAAGCATGTAATCTACATGCTTTTCTTTTTTAATCACTTATTTTGTCCAGAGAATGAAATAAGTCTGGAACAGGAAAATTATCACACAGCTCAAAGCAAAAGCAACAGATTTCAACAGATGAAATGCATTGCCTCAGATTTTGCTGGTAGAAGAATATTCCAAAAAAGCACAAGAGGCTGAAGAAATAAYGTAACATAAACATGAGGCAGAAAACAAGTCAGCTCGTGCAATCTCTTCTAATGTCTTAGAAGACATTACTTACCGACC
Source organism: Rhea americana (assembly GCF_003343005.1). Classification (NCBI taxonomy): domain Eukaryota; kingdom Metazoa; phylum Chordata; class Aves; order Rheiformes; family Rheidae; genus Rhea; species Rhea americana. The sequence continues at coordinate 10,231,612 of NW_028186756.1, forward strand.
AGGCATGTTGTCTTAGTGTCCTATTTACAGAGACACAATATTCAGAGTTTGAACTGCTACATTTTCAAGTAACTTGCCAAAAAAACACTAGATTTGCTTTGCAGGACATGCAAGAATTATGTAAAGTGTTTTTGTTACAAYGTGCACTGTCTTTGGATGAGTTTTTACTTTTGGAAAGTTAACAAGGAACCCTGAGATTTCTTGAGGCAAAAAGCATTCTTTCCTCACCAATTTTGCATGATATGAACTTGTAGTCAGATATTTACTGTAGTATCAGTTTATTTTTGTTAATTTTAAATTTTAAATTAAAGTACTCTTACAAGCATCCTGTAAAACTGGGAAGTGTTTTCTATTCCATTTAAGTAATTGAAGTACTAAAAACTAAATGACTTAGAGAGAAACTGGTGAAGAAAAGGCTTTAGCTACAATTCTTATGCCCTAGTCTAGTGGCTTATTCACCATACTTTCTCTGGGAAATGTGATTAAATAAAAATCAATAAAGATTTAGGTTTGCCAGATAAAACACAAAAGCTTGAAAGTCCACTGACAAGAATTCAGGGCATAAGGCCAATTTTTTTTAGACTGCTTTGAGTGGATCACTTAATAGCATGAAATCTAAACACAATAAGGAGAAAATTAGACATCTGCTTCAGGTGTAACAGTGAGGTATGTCCTCAAGGATTTCACTTGTACTTCTTCCAGTGCTAAATGCACACGACCCTATTAATTTGAATCCCTTTACTTCAGATTGCCTACAGGTTCAGCCATAGTCAGGCAAGGATAGGAGGGAATATCTAACATCAAAATCACATTTCTCACTTCCTAGAAGACTTAGAACGCTACAAAAAGAGAGGTAAATTCAAATATGAGCTCTAAAGAAGCCCATAACACAACATTCCAAAAGCACAGAGTGGCAAAGGTTTTTGAGGAAACAGTAAATTCACTAAATGAGTAGTYTGGGGGGGACAAATTTCATTGCAAAATTAATTTGGTTTTAGTCAATTGGTTTACGAAAAATATCGCTCTCTATATGCAAGCATATAAAACTATTTTTATGTGTGTATGCACACAAATTTATAAGCCTCTTCATAAATCTAATTTTCATTTCAAAACACACCAATTTAAGAAATAACTTACATTAAAGAGCTTAGAAGCAGCTAAGGTCCTGAAAACTAAACAAAATGGTCCAAATAAATATTTCATGCTACTGCAAAATATTTTTTGAGTTTCGTTCCATTGTTTTTATTGCTCAGCTCATCAAGCCAAAAAGATCAATTATCTGACTAGCTTTATTCAAAAAGATCAAACTACAGATAATATACATAGTTTGTAAATGTGCGAAGTCATCAGCAGCAATTATGATCAGTAGCTTCCCCCATTTCTTTATATTAGATAGGAAACAAGGCCAACAAACTTTCAGAACTGAGCTGAAAAATACCAGGTGCTTTCTCATTAAGGAGGGAAGACACACCAGTCCTGGCTCTGTCTTGACAAAAAACAGCTAAGAATATTATTTTTAAATAACAGTGAAAGAAAATGGAGTCTAGCTAATTTAACTCTCTTTTCTCTATACATGTAAGGAACATGGATTAAGGGATTTGCTCCCTTGTTTATGAGGGAATGTTCAGACCTTCAACACTATTTGCTGACAGCATTTACTTAGACAAAAAAAAAGCCCGCAATTACAGTCCTATTGACAAATGTATTTCACTCCTTTCTAACTCTCGCAAGACTAACCGAAATATTTTTAATATGTACTCTATATCCACATATTTGTCCACTTCTTAGGTAACCACATAAAGGCAAGGAAAGAAGAAAAACTCAGCTGGAAATGTTTGTATTAGAAAGATAACAACAACTACCCACGAACGAAATTTACTGTAGTACAACAGGAAATAGCGTAGCAAGAGCCACGTAATGCTTTACGACAAGATCTGAAAAAACATCAGAATTTGCTTTCCTATAGCCCTCCCTAGTAATTTCTGTACCYGTGTAATATCACGAATCTCTTGCAAAGAATGAACAGGGTCCAACTGCTCATCATCTCTTCTGGGCAGAGGAGCAAGGTGTCGTCTACAGAAGTAGATGGCAGATCCTGAACAAACAAAATTCATATGATGTATAGTTCAGCTGTGGATTGCCTTGCCATAAAGCGTGATAGAGACAAAACATTAACCTGTCTAGCCTCTAGCTTGAAGCCAGTGAACAGAAGGGAAATCCACTGAGGCTTACTATATAAACCAAAACGACCTCTGGCTCACGAAGTCTCTGCTCCACAAATTCCTACATGTTCCTTGATGTCCGCTTTCGGCCACTGTCAGAAACAGAAGAACTAGATAGACCTTTAAACTGAACTGGAAAAGTCACTTTTTTTGCTTCTATTATGCGCAGSCAACTCTCACTCTGGAGAAGCAATAATGTATATTAACCCACTTACTGGGACTCTGCCAAAGGATCCCTCTCCTTAAGTTGTTTCCAACCTTTGCTGTAGTAAAACAAAAATTTCCAAAAAAGGGTAAAAACCGAAAAAGCTATATATAATCAAGAAAGATACCTGAACAGCTGTTTGTGTTACAGACAACCATGTAATAATGGTATATGTGAAATTATGAGTATAGCTCATGTTTTTTTTCAGGGTGAAAATTCATAGAAGGAAAGTTCCTAGGAAGAGAGAGATAGAAAAAATCAAGGTTTCTAGCAATRTATGTGATTATTAAAAGCACGTAGATGTTACATTTCTTCAGTTAGATATATCATCTAATATATTACTGACTTATGTAATCGCTGTTCARTCCCAAGAGGGGCCCTAATCCTACATAACCCTGTGCGGCAGCATGAAGCGCTGCAGCCTGTACAAGCCTGGTCATCAGAAATAGTGCCACTACAGAACTGCACCACCCTGCTGTTACGGTTTACTGTAAAAAGCACGATAATCAGCGCAGGCACATTTTAGCCTTTTGTAACAGCCAACTATTTCAGACCCAGCCAAACAATTATCTACAATCTTTTGGCCCTGGTTTAGCCCAAAGACAGGTTCCTTCAAATCATCGTGCAATCATACAGCTAAAACAATGCTTTATACCATTTTTTTTTGATTTATGGACTCCTTTGTTTTTCAGCTGTGCAGACCCCCCTAAAGTTTTCATATACTTGGAATGCTAACTTGCATTTATTAATTCATTTTTTCTTAACCACCATTTGAGRCCTTCTGGAAGTATCAAGAAGTACTGACTGCACAGTCTAAATATCACAGTAAGAGGGTGTGTGGAATTGGGGTATGGCCAATGCATTTTTCAAAATCAGGGTTCACTGAAGAAAAGTTACTAGAGAGATAGAGATATTAAAGAATCTAGATGCGTATAGGATTATTCAAGCAGTTTGGTGTAACTTTTGCTAGATATATTGTCTATAATTTGCAGTCTCATTCCAGTATAATTCTAATGACATTAGAAAAAGAAGTATTTCAATAAATAAATAAATAAATAAATAAAATAAAGGCTATGACGACAGACCTACTACAAACCTACCCCTACAAACACTTACTTTAACAAACGTGTGAGCTATTCTGCCACATATTCCTGTGGTGGACACCTCAGTGGCACATTTTTGTCCCTGATTTACTTAAACCAACATGATGCTTCTTTTAAGAGAAGTTAACTACTCCTGGAGTGAATGTACAGATATATTGTTAAGCAGGATGTTTCTTATTAGCAAATGTGTCCACATAAGTCTGCCGTATAACAATTTATTTAATACTCAAAGTAAATATCCCATGATAGRTAATCCAACGCTCATCTCTATGCACAGTGATTTTTTGTCATGTAATCTGGGATCACCGCAGGAAATCAGAGTTGAGGAAGTCAATGAGCAGAATTGCACAATTCATCTCAAACAGCATTGTTCCTGACATTTTTTAATTGCTGCCAATTAATATGGAATGCTTAACACATTACAGGGATTRTGATGAAAAGCAGAAATAATTTTTTCAAAACCGTTGCACACAAACATTATGCGTACCAAAACCAAACAGATCTCAGACACAGCCAGGTTAAATAAGGCTTATGCAATCTTGTCARTAGTTTAATGAAACTTTCCCATGCTCTTTAATACTGTGGGAAAATCTGTGTTCTGCATCTGCAGCCCACGGTCCCAATGCTTTGGGCAACGCTGGAAAGTCAGAGCGCGGCAGCCGGCCGGCTGGCCCCCACGCCGCGCCGCGCCGCAGTCCGTCTCCGCCCCAGCCTGGCCCGTCGCCTCCAACCAGCCCAGGGTCTCCCTGGTGCAGAGACTAGCTGGGGACTTCCCGGACCACCCAAGCAACTAAGAACTTCAACGACCTGCATACGCGCAGATGAATAGCCCTGACACCCACTTACGCACAATTATAACCACGGGACAAACCTCAATTTCATCTTCATACCGCGCTTAAATTCCACAGCTCTCGGCACAGCGGAAGAGGCAGAATACCTGCTGGCCGCCCAGCGACCACGTGCGAGCATACAGCCAGTCCTCTGTTTTGAAGAAAAGCAGTGCGACATTTGGTCAAACTCGGCGGGAGGCACAAGCTGATGAACAACTGCTCCGTATGCTACGCTGCATGCAGGTGCTGCATAGGAAAATAGCAGGACAAATACAGTTATCAACCTGCTGACTTAGAAGTCGTTGTCAAGCGATTTATTAAAAAAGGGGTAAACTTTTGATTTCTCATTCATCATGAAACCCTCAGGGCATTTTACTTAAAAAGCTAGACAAGACCTTCACAATACCTTGATTTAGAATTAACCCTGAAGACAAAAAGGAGCACGCTCTTTATAAAACTGCCTTGTCATTTCCTGACCAAAGCGATTCTGTGTTCTAGTTAAATAAAATGAACTTCAGCTTCAWAGATGTGTGTGATCAGCATGACTTTTTAAATAATAAATAAAAGGAAGATTTATGAATGGCCAGCTTTTGTTGACAATTCACTTTTCCTTATTGATTTTGCTTTCAAGTAAAATGGCCCACGGAAGAGTGTTCTTTTTATATTTAACACATTATTTTTACACAGTTATAGTGCAAATTCTGTGTCTAACCCATTAAAAATAGCACATATATTTATTTTAAGATAAGTTTTTTTAAAATAAGTAAATCAACAAATTAGATACCCATTTTCAGGGGATTTAGATTTTTACTGTTATGACAATACTTTTGACGTTTTGTTTCCTTTACTCAAAACTTCACTTTTTCCAGCAAATTTCCAATAAAGTATTTCTCTATAAGATGCTAGCTTGGAAAATAGTTTCAGTTTTTCAGCAGAATTTAAATTATAACCTTCTATAGAGGTTTTCCTTTATTCAGGAAAAAATTTCTTTTTCGAATCTGGCCAGGTCTTCAAATCAGAGACTTACTGATGAAAAACTTTCTATCACCAAACACATAAACACTGAAGAATATACTAAGAAATTATCATAATTTGTGCCTTTAGTTAGCCATTATTCTTATCAAGACAGTTATTTACAAAGTATAGCTTTGTTTTGTTTTTGTTTCTTTTTAAAACTTCAGATTAAGGTCTCCGATATTTTGAAAGAAAAATATAAATGAGTAAGGGCTAAAGGATCTTTTGAATATCTAAAATACTTAAACTAGTTTAAGCTAGACTGTATCTTAAATATCTAAATAATTTATACAATGATACTTGCAATACAAGGACATTAAACAAGAAAATCATTATTTTTATCTAATATAAAATGCAATACAAGCCTTAATAAATCTTCTACTTAAAATAAGTTATCATTTAAAAATGTTGCCTAAACTACTCAGTTAAATGAAGAAACTATACAATTAATCATGTTGTTTGTTTCAGTATCATACAGATATCATACACATGATTTTAAACTGCCAGCATCCCAAGCATGTGATCTTCATTCTTCCTGTATCAGACTACGGCAAATTAAAAAAAGAATTGACCATCACATCAAATTTTATATCAGCTTTTATCAAACACAGGCTATTCGGTTTTTTGTCATTTGAAAATTGAGAAGTGAAGTTGTTTACCATTGCCACAATAAAAAGTAATACTGCTGGAAGACCTATTTTTTATTTTTACATACATACACAGTTAGTATGTACGTATATAAAATCAATATTTTATATCTTAGAGAGCAATAATTAAATAGTTTAAATTAAATCTTGGATTGACATTCAGGCATACTGAGCACTCATGAAATCAACAATTAAAAAAAAATACTACTTCTGAGTCCACTCCAAATATATTAAAATCTTTCAAGATATCATGAAATTTCCTAGCTATTTCAAGGATGTTATGTRAGTGAAAGAAAATCTTAATATAAAAATATTAACTCAGTAACTACAATGCATTATTTTCCTGTATGTAAAAAACTATAAAACTTAAATACCATATTTTGATTTTCCAAATTATTTTTGCATATTGTTTTCCAATAGTAAACCATAGCTTCAAAGCTAAGAAGAAAAGTTGAAATGTTACAGAAATGCATTTTTTTTTTTTTTACTCTGCAGTGCATAAAGATTTCACATAAAATTTTAAATGCCAGTTTTTCATAGATGTTTACTGATTGTCCCTAGGTTTAAGGATCATGATTTAACATCTTTGCAACAGCGTTGTAAATGTAAATTTATCACAGTTATTTTATTGCCTATCTCAGTTAAGTTTAACAGCTTATTTTATGAGCTTTTRGAGGAAGGTGGAAAAATTAAATATTAGAATGCACAGCATACAATATAATTATACAAACTGTTATTTTAATATTTCTTGATCATCATATGCCATAATTTACAGTTGCGTTATAAACAATATCTGGTTGTCTCTCTAGAAACCGAGTTTCAATGATTATTCCTCTCAAATTTGGTGTTAGGAGGGACTACTGAATATAAATATTATGCGATCGTCTATGGTCATCTAAAATCTCTTTACAGAATGTACATATTTTAATGATGTTTTAAGTGTTCCTGRGTCAACCAAGTGTTTTTGAACATGCTTAAATTTCATTGACTAAATAAGTTACAGGTATCATTGGGTAAACTACATACTAATATATATAATAAAGCATACGCGAAAGATCATTTCAGATTAACTAAACAGATAAGATGGTTAAGAGTCTAAGCGCTGCTTAAGCATACTTTTAAAAACACAAAATACATGCATAACTGAGGACCTCACAGATACATTCATCCAAAACTCATACCTCGCATGTGCTAACAAGTCAAATTCTGGAAAAGGTCAAATAACCATTTTCACCATATCTTTATTTTGCATGTTTCTATGGTAAAGCTACTTGAACAACTTATAAATAGGAGCTTAAGCTACACACTTCAGTTTTCTTTAAATGTTCTATCTTGCTCATTACTCATTAAATAGTTTTCAGAATTGGTTTTCTTCCCACAGCTCATTCACAATTACTTATTCATTCCACTCCTGTGGAAGTCACRTATCTAATGGATATCTAACTTTGTTGATCAGTGAGGTCACATAATATTGTTTCTAAATCATTTATGCCTAAAAATTGGGAAAAGACTGAAAAATAAACAGCTTGCTAGATCCTACTTTTTGTAGAAAAACAGCAGTAGAGATCCAGACTGGACTATTTGAGGAATAYATATCTGATTACTGGAATACTGTAACCATAACATGATTCCATGCATAMAAGCAAATCTAATCTGTCACAGTTATTGTTAAAATATTTGTAGTTTTAAAATGAAATAGCATAAACCTCCACATGTTCCTTAAGTCTTTTGGGGTCCAGCCAAGCTCAAGGTGAAACAGAAGACAAAGAAACAAAAGATCCAATTCTAATAAATTGCTTTGACTCGGGGAATAAAAACACTCCCCCTTCCCCTCAAAGCACGTGCAGGTATAAATACCAACCGTTCTGCATGCTGTCTCAACTCTAGTGGTAATATAAGCTACAGGTGTTATCAACAGGCATCCTGAATGCAACGTGCGACCTATACTTTGAATTTAACATGCAATTCTAGTCACTGACATACAGGTTAACACATTAATATGAAACAGAGCTGCAATAATTAGTATCAATTAATATAAAGTATAAAGTTAATTTACAAAGCATGTCATTCAATATACAAGCCAGCAGGTGCCAAACAGCATTGTGTTAATTCAACAGCACTTATTTTAAAGGTCCTATTAACTGTAGTTGGGCATTTGGACTGTTTAGGGATTGAGAACACTTGGAATACTACGTTTTTCAGAGTCAGGCAGATGCAACTAGGGTTTCTCAGTTACAGATGTAATTTCATCTTTTCTGGATTAGCAAATCAGAAGCTCTGTACAGAAGACAAAAGACTTCATGATGATAAAAATTTCTTGAAATTTTCTTTTAAGTATAAAACCTTTTTTATTACATTTTTCAAACCTGTACAGATTTTCAAACTAACAGCTTTATTTTTATTTATTTATTACAAAGTTAATATTTTTGATCTCGCAGTCTTTGTTCTTACTGTATTTTATTAGGAATTACCAGTACCCCAAGTACTTTGATCTGACATAGAACAGGCCAAAAGGTAATTGCTGAAAGTCTCCATATAGTTGGGTCTATTCTTGTTCTAATATAAATATTACAGAATATACTTATTTTCTTCACATCTTACTAATACGAGCCAAATATATTTAACCTTACTTATAAACTTGGTACAGTACTTCTTAAATCAATCATTATGAATACAATTTGTTAACTGGAATTCAAACAATGATACTAGGGACAAAAAAAAAAAAAAAAAAAAAAAAAAAAAAAAAAAAAAAAAAAAAAAAAAAAAAAAAAACAAGTTTCAAAATCAAAGGTTTGCTGTAATATAAAAAGGAAGATTGGACTCAGCCTTAGAGAACACATACAAAAACCAATCACAGCAGGTGATGTAATCTAAGGCTCATCTAGTTTGCAACTGTCCTTGATTGCCAGCATTTGCTTAGATGTAAAGACACAAAATTAGAAAGCAAACTTCCTTAAACTGATCAGACGTGGCATATACAAAATAGTTACTGCATTTATGCACTATGAAGATTTGTTCTGACACAGTGACCTTTTAAAATTTTCAATAGAGTTAAGACTGCGTTCTTCTAAAAATGTCAGCAAAGATTTTTTTTCTTTTTTTTCCCCCTTGAACATACTAGTCATTGCAATTTGAATTTTAAGACATTTTGTAGGTTTCCTTCTACTGCCAAGTACCAGGTGAGACAGCTATTCTTAAAATGGACACTGCAGGGTCTATTGGCATCTTACACTAGCATTTCTCTGTGTCACATTGAGTACTGCAAAACAGCGTGCAGAACCACAGATCTAAACATCATTCTAAGTTTTGGTTTTCGGAAATGTTTCCCTCCAGCAAAAAGTGCCATTCTTTCTTTCAAACAAAACATGCAGACTGTTCTTGAAGGAAAAGTATGACTCAGCTGAACTTCGCTCCTTGTATCCTCATTCAAATTAGTATTTGCTGAACTCAAAAGAGAACCTACTGAGCCAAGGAAAGCAGATGTGGAAGCTAACATATATTCACCTTAAGACAAGGGTTAAAATCCTCAAGGAAGCATTCCTGGAAAAAAAGATGCTGCCGTTACTTCCATTTGAAATTGGAAGAATATCTATTTTGTGATTAGTTCTCATCTAGCAGCCAGTCGGTCYGTTAGTACACTGCCTCCGCGTGGGACATCACGGGAGAGGCAGCGCTCCTGATACGTGTCCTTGCATCCCAACTTTATTTACATGTTTCTTGCACACATGAACACTATTTATGCCATATCTGAAATGACTGCCAATGAAAAAAATCATACAGAAGAAAGATCTAAAACATTTTTTTTCATTCCTGAGTAGGGGAAATATATCTGATTGCTTCAAGGGTGAAAATAAATAGCTAGCACTATCTATTGTATACTGGAAATAACTACTGGGCAATTCCCTGACTTAGGTACCTATGATGCACAGAAGTGTTCCCTGTCCTGCATTTCTACTGTGTGTTCATTATATTGACCCCAGAAACACAATAAAGATTATTGAAACGAATAACATAGCATTATATAGCATGATATCACAGACAGCATTACATGGYTGTGAATTTAAAAGTCAARTATTTAAAAAAAAKAAKAAGAAAAAAAAAACATATCCAAAYCCTAAGATTTTYTTTGACACARGTGGATTTCAGTTTCTTGACACTCATTTTTTACTTTTCATCTATGCTTGAAACTTTTGCTATATACTGGAATAAAGATARCTAGTCCCAATGAAGTTCTAGGATACAATGAGATAAAATACAGTATCAAATACTAGATGGATGATTGCAAAAAGGCAATGTTATGTCACCTGGAAGATTTGTCTTAACAGATAAAGGGGCAAGGTAATCTAATTATTTATTTTCCTCGAGAAAATTAAGTCTCTCTTGCRCAGGTGATCCTGATTTGGTATTTACTTCTTGCTTGCCTGCCATTTCAGAGTTTGGTCTTGAGAACAGAATAAATCTTTTCCACTTCTCTACATTATAAAATATTTGCTTCTTTATTGTCATTCTAATGCCCCTCTTGAACTGCTCTACCTTAACGCAAACTAAAAAAAAAAAAAAATACTAATCCTTCTTTACATTTTCTGATTTTGATCCTGTTCAGGATTTCATTTAACACTAGAWGCCTTTTAGGCATGAAAGTATCAGCATTATGGAGGCATTCTCAAAAGTAATCAAAATCAGTAAAAATGCTTGGAAATGGACCACTGCATTTCATAAAATAACGTCAAAGATTAATTTGTCCAAAAAGGGATACAGAAAACAGCTAATTTTAAAAACCCATATGGGCCAGACAGCACAGAATTGGATAAAGTATTGTGAGATACTGGCTGCTTGAAAGTGAATACAAGCTATTTTATTTTCCTAAATGGAGTTTCCTTTGTTAAAATTTGAAAGCTAAGCTTGCGATGGTGCAATGCTGTGTGGCCCTGAGCAGTTGCTGGGTTTGCTGTATTGGTCACAGAGCCCTTGTAATTATATACCTGCATGTTATCACTAACACGCCATGCTGCCACATTTAGAAACAAGTTTACTCAGTAAAAACCAAAAGAAAGCTCATTCCAACCAAAGAGGAAAAAAATAAATACTCTGAGAATGTATTCCTGAAGGCAAATTCTTATCAGTCCAGAACTGCTATCTTTCTCTAAACGACCCTGAGAAAGTCATAGGAAATASGAATTAAATGATCACAGCCTGCCCTGTTCAACAACACACAATCACTTGTCTGCCATCTGCTCAGCTGCCTCAGCTCGAAAAGAAAGAGAAGACAGAGGGTAAGGAGTATAAAAGAAAGCCTATTTGGTGCTATTAGAATTATAGTGTATAAAAACCAAGAAAAATATATCTTAAGAGCAGTAATAATAAAGCAATTGGTTTGTTCATTTGCACTCCTGCAGGTGTACATATTTGAAATGCATACAAACTCATAAAAGATATATGCTAAATTGAAAGTCACAAAATGCCGACAGTATCATAAAAAAGATATCAGTATTATAGATAATACAAATTTTTATTTGTTTGTTCATAATTTACTGGGTGAATACCGTATGCTTTGTTAAAAAGGAGGTTCTATTCAGGAAAATTGTCAATCTTGTCCTAGCAGCTGCACCAAGTCAGGAACATTTTGACTTGAAAGTAAGAACATGTTCGACAAGCTGAAGGTTTCCAATAAAGAATTACAAAAGAAAGAGTGCAAGTGAGCATGCAGAGAACCCATAGGCTACATCAGCTGGTACCTACATATAGGGCAAGACTACAGACTGACATGTGGGAGCAGACGCTACTGAACCTCAGAGGTAGCGGAGTGAAATGAGRCTTTCCTTGAAATTTGTTGCAATTCAGGAAGCCATCAGAAGCTGTTGAATTGTAAAGCAAGACAGGAAGAAAGGACCTTTTCTCCAATGACTCAGCGATAAGGAATTAAATTTGTCTTCAAATCAGTTTTCTCTGTTTTCCTAATCTGAAGTGTTACTTTTTTGCTATTTAGAATTTCACAGGAGGAAAAGCATTAGAATTGGCCAATATTACCTCTATGTTTAATCTGAGTCACTAAGGAATTAAATAGATGAAAATCTGAAAACAATGTTAAATAAAAATAATGGTCTTTAATCACCACTCCCACATTTAATAGTGTATCTTGTTGATAAACAGTTCCTCAAAAAAAATTACTTTCTCTTTTTAGATAATCTACTTTGCATCTTTCAGGACCTTCAGAAAGTTACATTCATGAGGCTATTCCTTTAAAAGAAAAATAACAAAAACACACCCTTAAGATTCAATGCAGTTTTAGACAAAAATTATGCTTGGAGCTTCCTACTCAGAACCATAGTATCTGACAGATTCTGTAGTTAAAAGCTGAAATCAGTTTCCTGGAGGTACAAATCTCTGTATGTAATCTCATAACTCTTTGCTTTAAGCAGGAGAAAAGAATTTGCCCATTGACTTCAAAAATGAGAGTCTGTTTACTCCTACAAGTTTGAGCCTGCAGCCAAAAGCAGCAATAAAAAGCACACCAGTTAAATATTGTCTCTTAAAACTTCTTTGCTCTTGAAGCCACCACAGTATTCATAAGGGCTATTTTTTCCCTCTTCACACTTAAAAAGGCTTTAACTGATCCCATTTTCCCACAGAGCTTCTAGTATTGTAAGATCACATTAAAGACTGCTCAAAATTTTAAGTTTTGCCTCATAGTCATTTATGCATTTAATCCTGTACCTTTACGCAAACCAAAATATGAATCTCTCTCTTACACGGCAAATTCTCTCACTAATATTTTCCAATTAAGAGGCCCATTTATACTCCAGCCCTATGAGGAATAAACTGTTCCTTTTGTCCAGTTCTCCCGTCACAAACCCAGCTCATGGTGGGGACAAGGGCAAACAACACAGTGCTCTAGAAAAATCATTTTCTAGATTTTCCTAGAAAAGTATTTTCTGCCTAAATCGAAGAATGGCTCCGTAATGGTTACCTTCATTGCTTTAATGTTCTGGGAAACATATAATTCTCAACTGATTGAACTTTAACCCATCAAGTATCATAATCTCTTCCCCACAGTAGAAAGGAAGATCACAGGATAGAAGGCATGAAATGTAGCAGGTTATTTTGGGGGTGGTGGTGGGAGGAGTGGTTGATAGACCACATAGTTGTGCTGCCACCTTGAATGGCTGGGGAAATGGGCCAAGAGAAATCTCTCAAAGTTCAGAAAAAGGGAAATACAAAGTCCTGCAAAAACACACAAACAAAACCAAACAAAAACAAACAAAAAAACCAAAACAAAACAAAACCAAAAAAACCCACCCTGACTGAACATGGTCCTGGGCAAYGTACTCTAGCTGCCCCTGCTTGAGCAGGGGAGTTGGACCAGCAGATCTCCAGCAGTGTCTTCCAGATTCAGAGATTCTGTGAAAAGATTCAAATCTGTGTAATGGCATTTCAGGATAGGACACAGGCAGACACTGAAGAAGATACGAGTGCATGCAGTGCTGTAGCTAGTCTGCTGCTACTGCAGTGGCTAGACAAATTCCTTTCACCAATCTAGTTTACTTAAAGCTATCTTATATTAACACTTGCCATATGGTTCAACAGGCCCAGAAACCTTCACTGAGGGTCTGGGTTAAAATTCTACACCAGAGGGATTTGACTATTGTGGGGTGACTCTCAGTCCAACCTGACAAGGATGGAGAAAACAAAAAGCCAATGTGCAACCTCTCCTCAATTTCCTGATGATGGTGCAACAGGAAGGAAAATCTTTTACAAAGGAATTACATTTTTGTTCTGTGCCACAAGGATGTTATTAACCAAATTAATCTAATAACTGATGCTTTTTGAGAACATGGAAGAATCAGTGAACCAACGTRAAAGCTGCAATAGAGGAAACAATTTGTAAAAATAAAAGGTCAAGGAGAACMAGAATTCGTCTTCAGAAATCAAAAACGTTTCTGATTTGAGCAAAACTAACTGATATCTTGGATAAGATTGAGGTTTATAATCTAGGTCATTCCAGCTTTCATGCACTATTTGGAATTTTTTGTATTCCCTTTACTATATCACAGAATCAGTAACAAGACACAAAATATAATTAGGAGTCATGTGATTTTATAGTAAATTAGAAAGTCCACTTTCTTTGGATTTGTTTAGTTTCATCTGCAGAAGTCCGATTAACAAGCACAACTGCCTGTCATAACCGAATAGTAACTTCTTTCGTATAATTTGCCTTCATTATTTGTTATTAATAAATAGAAGAATTACTATAAGGAGCTTTATTTGGAACAATTTTGGGGCTTTATTTTTTGCTGAGTTATGCTTTATCTTGAATTTATGCCTTTAATAGTGCATGACACACCACTGTTAGGTTTCATAAGCAAAAAAGTTGCATTTAGTTATTAATAAAATTTGCGATTTTACCAACAGGAATGATAAAGACTAAAAAAGTGCAACAAGAGAGCTACACAGTGTTATGAGCATTCTGAACTTATTTTCAGACTAAAATCTAAAAATCATAAAACTTATGAGAAGAGATGTAGTTCTGGAAACGAATCCAAAAGGTTATTGTTATGTAATCTGTTCTTAAAACCATACCGACAGCAAACCTGCAACCTCTCTGAGTAACTTACTCTAACTTGTATCCTCTCTGAGGTATAAGGACTTCTGTAATCACTATCCTAAATCTCTGTTGTTCTAAATTAAGYTGATTACTTCTCATCCTACCCTTGAAGGTCATGAAGAGTACTTGATTTTGCCTCTTTATTAAAACACTTCAGCACACTAGAAGACTTATCAATCTACTGGAGTTGTGTTTTCTACACAAAATAAACCCAATTATTCACATCTCTACATATAAGGCTCTGGACTAACACAGCTCTTAGAAATACAGGTGAACACAATAGTCACGCCTGACATGCATTCAGCTTGTGACTCCTATATCCCTCCCTATACTCAGTGCTCTCTTCTCGCTATTCCCTCATTTTCTATTTGTGCTTTTGATTTCTCCTTCCCAAATGTGGTACTTTCACTTCTAGTTACTGAATGTTATCTGTTTGATTCATAACATTTCTCCAACTTAAAAAGGTTAATTTAAATTGCAAACTCCAAATGTCCAAAGCGTTTGCAAGTCCTTCCAGGTCACCATCATCCACAGATTTGGTAAGTTTACTTTTTCTTCCATCATCCAAGGTTAAAAGTATGAAAGAACTGAATCCAGAGCAACTCCCTCAGGGCTCTACATAGAAGCAAATGTGGAAATTTRGAGAAAAGTCATTCCATATGAATGACTTTATTTTATAACATGCAARCATATACTGTTAAAAATACCAAGTAAAATAGCAAAATGCTTCATTCCATAAATATTTCAACAATGCTGACATCTCAATTTATCCCTAAAAATTAAGTTTCCAAAAAAAWTAAAATAATATTACTTATTATTTCAACTGGAAAAGTTAAATTTGCTGATTGAAAAGGGGAGGCTACTGACTTTACAGTATTGTCTGTATCATACAGCAAATTAAAAAATATGTTGCAAAAAAACAAGCACATTAGGATGCACTTGAAACACTGTTTTCCTGTATTTTCCACTCATTCCACACTGAAACCTTCATGGCTTTTTGCTTTTCTTTTGCAAGTCGAAAGTAGAAACATCTATTTAGTTACAGTATATTGATTCTTTGAAATCAAATTGCAGAGGGTATACAGAATAGGCATGAAAGGGTCTCAAACTGGCAATACAGAACTCGATAAATATTCAAGCAAAGTGACTATAAAGCGAATCAAAAGAAAATGGCAGATATACACAGTATTCATTCCACTTTTCAGAAGAGAGATGCTCTTATTGGAAACTATAAAGTTAAATGAGAAACTGCTGAATACTGATGTTATTGGGCAAACTTCCCAGTACTCCTTATTCCACTCCCCTCAAGCCTTTCTTTTACATAGTTCATAGACTCTCCAGACAGCAATGCAAAAGATTTTAGGCCATAAGCAGGGAAGAACAAACAAAAATTAAATGTAATTGTTTGGGAGCAAGTTCTTTCTCCGTAGTAAACAGCAAGGGAAATGCATTTACCAATGAATCAGCTGTTTCTAGATTACTAAACTAATGAATAAGTACTATTGATCATTTACAGCATTCCTATCACGTAAAGGGGAAAATATAGCAGAGAATCTAGTATGTACGCTTTACAGGAGTTGTGGTAAGATTTATGAATCAGATCATTCACACTACTTTTCTTTAACAAGCAGAATTTTTTAGATACTAGAAACAACAAAGACCTTAGCCTTAGAGCCTCTCCAGTAACTTCAACATGTCATTTCATCTCCTTAAAGCAGTTTTTGTTCTCCTAACTACACTAATTAAGCAAGATTCAGCATGCTACCAACTACAGACTGAAGTTTCTAAGAAATTTTAAAATGTAACATTTCTGTTTAAGAAAAGATTTCTTTTTCAAAAAATAAATTAAAAAAGCTTTTTGTAGAATGTATTGTTTGCCTTAGTTACAGTTACCTTATATCATAATATATGTCAAGGAATACTATTCACCTCTAATCTCTAACACAAGTTTTTATGGAAAATGGATTGAAAAAAAATGGCAAATAACAGGAAGTGAGTAGGGTAAATAAATGATTTTTGAAATCATTTTACTTGCCGATTTGGAGATGCTCATTTGTAGCATCTTTCCCTCAACACATACACTTTGGAAATGCTGAACACAACTGGCTTGCTAGCCCAATCCTCACCTTCAGTGTATGATTTTGATTACAAAAAGGGGGTAAATGTGTTTAGATGAGCTGTCCATGGACTTCTGAGCTCAGAAGAGTTCTTTTCAAGCAGAACTTTCAGAATTGGAATAATTTTTTTCTTCAGTGCAAGTCTTTACAATCTTACGCAGACTTTTTCCTTAATCTCTTTCCCTTCATTCTTCCGCCTGTAATGAGCCTTCTCACCATGCTCAGAAGGTTTTTTCCATTAGTGTCAGTATTGTTCTTCAGTTATCTCAGTTTAAAGCAACGAAGCATGGGTACTGAGCACGCTGTCCTCATTATATGCTATTTTCTTATTCCAGCTTGTTATAAAAGTGGTCAAACACTAATCAAACTTTGTTTTATCACTCAGAAAAAGAATACAATTACTAAGTGTCCAACACTGCTCTCTTAAAAAGAAAACTTCCTACACATTTATGCACAAGTAAACATTGAAGTTCTCCTGCTACTTGAACTGGGGCCACATAAAAGACATTAGAGATTTGCAAACCATGTGTAGAAATGAGGGGGAAAAAGAGAAAGATTCTACAGAAATGGCTGTACAGAGACTTGACTTTGCTATATAACAATTATTTGGGATTTTATTTTATGATGTTTCCYTGGTATGTGTCACTATAATATCTGAACAGATACCTACAATTACATATTGTATAACTGACCCGTAATTATTACAAATTAGTATTTTCTGTTGCCTACAATGTCAGATTTTTTTTAAAAACTATGGACTACGAATTTAACAATATTAGTTAATAACAAAAAATAAAGAATGTTTAAATGAAACCCAGAACAACTTTGCCATTTTTGTATCATCTTTTCCTGCTAAGAGATAYATAAATAATTAAGGTATAATTTAGAAAATTATTTTGGTTTGTTTTTTTTCCCCAAGTGTCTCTTGGTAGACCATGTTAACAGGAGTGATTGCAAATTATATAAGCTCCAATTTTTTTCTTATTTTTATCTTCATGAATTCTAGCCAGGCTATTCAAGTACAAGCAAATAATGTACACATATACAGAMTCATGTGAGTCATTAAGATAGCATCAACCTTTCAGAACTATTTGTGTTGATTTTGGCATTACTATATTGAAGCTGAAATATATAAATACAGGTATTTTTAAGAATGTCTACTTTGTGAAATGGTGGAAGTGGAGGATTTGTGCATGATAATCTGAAAACTTAGTATTAATCAAGCCTATCTTGCAACTTACAAAGCTAAATATTTAAAGGTCAAGAGTGCAGGTCAATCTAAATAGTAAATAAATTACTTGAAAGAATTTCATTAAACTCACTGGAGCTTAAGATACTAAAACATAATAACAAAGTTTCATTTATCAAAGGAATTCCAATGGGCATAGATTTATACTAATACCACATTGATTCATTGCAAATAATGTTACAGCAGAGAAAATAAAGATTTTTTTTTAAAAAAAAGAACACATCTGAGCGGTCAGAATTACCAAATCTCCGATTGTTTCATTTGCAGTTGACAACGGCCTCRAAGAACGTCAAGCCCTTCAACTGAAATATCCTGTAATTAGCCTTTCTACTGCCTGAGTCAAATCCTGAGTACATGCTCAAATGCCCATACTTGGCATAACATAAAACTGTTTTTCCCGGTCACAAAATAGGTTAAGATGAAGCTTAAAATAGTTTGCACAGATACARGATTTTGGGATCTTCTCCAAATGGTTGCAATCTTTCTTTTTTATTTCTTAATTGTATATTCTGAATAACATCTAAGACAAATATATCCCCCTTTCACTRACCACAGATCACAGATACTAGTCAGTCCAACTTTTGATGTCTGACTGCTCTTCTTACCTTGCCCCAGTATCTTGGCTGCAGACTGCATTTTATGTATTTATAGGTTATTATAGACATCTCCTCAGCGTATGTAACTATATAGATATTATTAAATATGTTGTTTAAACTCATATATTAACACATTCCTCAAAATAATACTGACACTACAACATGAGCTGCAGTTTTGGTATTCAGAAGATCCACATACCCATGTGGTAAATTGCTGTGAAGATGTTCAAAATGTCCTACTACTGGACAGAAYGTGGTACGACAGCCTTCTCCAAGTCATTTTTTTTACACGAGGTATGCTTTCTGCCCAGATTTGCAGAGGTAACGAAGCACATCTCATCATTTTCTGTGTGCCCAGCTGTGCATCAGTCCCATCAAGAACTTTAAGCCAGCAGCCCAGTCCCAAGAGTTGATGCCACACAAAACCCAACTGATGCACACAGAGGGCAGACCCTCACTGGGCCTTCCTTCGGGGGCCGGAGGGGAGTTCAACTTTTCTTAGTTTTCTCTGAAGAAAAAATTTCAGTTAGAGCCTGTAACAGATACCGAGTAATCAAGCCTAACGGTACAACCACGCTGGAAATCTGGCTTCATTAATCCTGCTGATCATGGACCTCTTTCCTTGCTGAAGTTCACGTCTATAATCTCTAGTGTATTGGCCACAATTATATTGGCCAAATATAACCACCTTACTAACCGTTTTTACATCTCTTCATTCATTGCTATTCCATTCTGAAGAAGAAAAGAAGTACAAAATGGCATTTAAGCGAGTACGCGGTCAGTGCAAAGCCCGGGCACGAGCTTGGGGGCCGCACCGGTCCACGGGCGCCCACCGGCCGTGGCAGCGCCGCGCCTGCGTGCCGCGGGACGTCGGCCGGTCTACGGCGCGTCCCACACAAGCCGCTCCGCGATCCTGCCAGCGCATCCTGGAGGAAACGTGCGTGTCCCCTGGCATCACAGGGCGGTTTTGTGGAAAGACGTTACGAGCCTTTCGGCCTTGAGCAATTAGATTCCCCCCGACTGCTCGCGGCGGTACTGAGCCAGCACAGCATGGGCGCAGAAAGTGGTCTCTGGCACGCGAATACAGACGGAGCAACCAGTCAGGCTGAAAGCTTCACTGAATTAAGTCAGAGGCTTATTTTTGGATTGAAGAAGGTTAGCTTTGTACTGAAGCTATTCTTAAAGTTTTCCATTATACTCTCTGTAGTGTAGTGTATCCAATATACTCTCTCCTGCTTATCTAAAACCTTATTTTCCCTCCTTTTGTAGCCCTCTTGGCTACACATAAACACATTTGTGTCATAAAAAATATTTTGGAAAGTTTTGCCTGCTGCTGCTAACACAGTCAAGATTTGCAAATACTGTCCATTCGCTGTAGGATCAAATAACCAATGATATATTTTGAATTACATTACTACACTAGTAATACTTCTACCCATATCTGAAAATTTTGACTAGCTATTTGAATAGACTCAGTGCATTAAAATGTTACATGAAATCTAGTTCATTAGCAGAATTACTTAGTAACACAGTTGCCCTTTAAAGGTTTAAGGGATGGCTGATTCACTACCCGTCATCTTTTGTGAAACTCATGGCAAGACTACATGCATGATGACAGCAATCTCTTCGGACATTTCTGATGGTTAACCAGCCTATGAACAAGGATTTAGGCAAAAATGTTTTATTCAATTAGGCTTTAGGGAAGTAGCTCCTTTGAACTTCACGTTTGTGTTACAAGCACAAATTCCAAGTTGTATCGACTATGAGCAAACCCCCAAACCCATAAGAATTAAAGGGCAGCACCTGGGAACAYGTGCTGGACAAACATCATCGCTTGGGGAGCAGAGCGGAGAGGATTACCCAGAGAAGTGCCTCACTACTTAGGATTAACAGGGCAGTCTACTCCGAACCTTTGAGAACCTCCTTCTCTCCCAAAGTCAGTTCTTCCGCACTGTGTCTGGTCTGATTGGCAAGGAAAAGATTGTTTCTTTACACAGGTGAAATAGTTTGCACTCAGGTATATTCACTTTCATATCCTTCACGAGAATGCATTCCAAACAGAACTAAAACCCACGTATATTCAAACCTGGTCTAAGAAATGAGCCCTTTAAGATGGTGTGGTTCTAATAGTGTTTTTCAGCATAGTGTGAAAGACGACAAGACTTCTATTACCTTTCTGCACATTAAATTCCAACGTTAAAAATTCCAGATGGAGATAAACCATCCTGCTTCCACATATCCTGCAAGCTGTACTTGCAGTAAACTCATTCCAGTTTTAACCTGTTATATATCTGATGCTATGCATTCTGCTGACATGTTTCCACAGCATTAATATGATCAATTATTCAACTCTCATAATAAAAAAATAGTCAAAATGTTTACTCAAACATATGTGCCACTGATTCGATTAAAATACAAAATAAAAACAACACTTGTTAAATATATCTCAAAAATAATACAACTGTCTGAGCAACTGGTATTGTCCAGTCCCCAGTTACTACAGC
Source organism: Rhea americana (assembly GCF_003343005.1). NCBI lineage: Eukaryota > Metazoa > Chordata > Aves > Rheiformes > Rheidae > Rhea > Rhea americana. Next base: position 10,252,701 of record NW_028186756.1, read on the forward strand.
ATGGCAAACAATATGTGCATCTATTTCTAATGCACCAACTGAACATATGTCTGTCAGAGAAAGATAGAAGTACAATGAGGCTAGGATAATTTAAATAAACAGCTGTCACTTTATGCAAGACTGCCTTTGGTGAGCTTTGATTTGTGTGCGTATGAAAACAAAAAAGTGGAATTACAGAACTAAACAGAATTACAAAACTAAAACTTTATAAAGAAAGAAGGTCAGCACACTTGCCTCTCCTGTCTCTGCAAGCCACAAACAACTCCAAGCCACAACTGAAGAGAAACTTAATTCATCTATGTTATTTGTTCCTTCATTATACTACTCCCTGTCAAAGATTTCAGCATACCGCCCTGGGCCTATTAGGATTCATACCAAACGCATCTGTAAATGGCATGTGTGGTTTCAAGGGAAGAAAGGTAGGCTTAGACTCTTTTCTAGCTTAAAAGTGAAACCTACTCAACATGAGTTTTACTTTGCTTGTATAGATCTTTCAGCAGGGAGGGAGGAAACGGTTGCATTTTGTATTTTCCATTTTAGAGTGTGTATATATAGTTGTATAACACACATGAATTAAATTCACTTTCACTTTATTCATCTTTTTGAATGATTCCACTTAAGAATAGGGCCCAAAAGCCTATTAAGATAGAAAGTTTCCACCCCCATAATACGTACTGTTTGAAACTTACTCATTTCCCCAACTGAGTAAGCAAGGCTGAAAACCAACATTTCAAATCATTTAAGGCCTCAAAGAGAAGAGATTCATCCTTTTTAACTGTATATGTAAGCTCTGATGTGAATATAAATGTCAGATCTGAAAAATGACTATCAATAATGCAAACGAAAGCAAAAGACATCCCCACAGGGAACTACCACGTAGGGATTTTCTTTGCTTTGCAATGGAGATGAGAAAATGTGCAAGTTTCCAACTTATCGTAATTTGAGTATTTTCCTGGATCTAAAACCTCAGAGCAACATTTTTCTTTGGAGTTGTGTATTTCTGAGGCAGAAAGTGGACTTTGGTGTGATTTTTGTTTCATCTTTTTTCATCACTAGCACTGGAGAATGACAAGCTGAAGTGTCACAAAATCTCCGTAAATCTTCATACAGGGTCCTTCAAGCAAAATGGAAAGAATACTGGCATAGGAACACATCTAAGGAACAGTTCTGATCAGAAATGAGGCCATTGGAAAGTGTCCTTAACATTATTCATCAACATGAAAAGCTGACCTAAAGAAGAAAGAAAATGGAAGAGGCGGCTTATTAATGATGGTCTTTTAATGACAGGCTTACTTAGAAATACTTCTATAAATTACAGGAAAGAATTATTTGTAATGTCCAAAAGCAGTCCAAATGTGTCCAAAAGTCTTTCCTACTTCCACTTTCAAACACTGTGCTTTCTCACAATTTTCATCATCTCTTTTTCTGTACTCTGTTTACGCACCTAGAGGGCACGTGCTGGATGTTCCACGTTCTCTTGTTCTATCTATACTCTTGTTGAAGCAGCACGCTGATGCTGTATCTGTGTCTTATGTCTTAAAACTACTGGAAGGGTTTTAACTAGTAACCACTTCAGAAGAATTCTTTGAATACGAAACCGCAAATAATGTTGGCCTGCACCATTTGCCTCAGCTCCAGGGTGAACAGAAGATTAGAACTACATGAGATCCTGTTTTTCCCCACTTGGTTTCAACACAGAAAGACAGTAAAGCAGACGTCAACACATAAATATTATCTACCTTAGTAAGCAGAACCAGTAATGTGTTTGCTGCTCCAACACAGTGGCACCACAGTAATATGAACGATAGCATAGACAAGTGCTTTTCATTTCCATTTCAATATGCTTAAGAGAAGTACTGAAAGGAATTAGAAACGCCATCTCTCTTCATATTTTCTGAGAGCTTCCTCCAAAATGGAAGTATTTTTAACTTTGTTATAAATATTGCCAGTATAATGAATTTTAAATCTGGATAATGTTGAAATCAAGAAAGCCTACAGCATTGCTGCTGTCAAACTAGTGAAATACAACTTTCTGCTTCTGGTACAAAAATTGACTTCAGAAAGGCAAGTCTTAACTTCAGATTCTTTGAAGATTTTTCTTGTGGACCACAGAAAAGTATCAAAAGCCAGGTTGGCATTATCAAGCAGAGAGTCATGTACTCCCTTAACATAAGTTCTGAAAAAAAGGCTAAAAATAAATATCAAACACTTTTTGGAAAGGAAACCAAAAATGAGTGATAAAAGGTGGATTACTGTAGACACCCTGTTGTAATTTTAGGGTTATAAACAACATCAGATTTAATTCCTTAGCATGAGAGCTCCAGTCTCTTGGATTTGCATCTTCTGCTGGAAATAAACACAAATAAATCTCTAGATGTCACAGACTACATTGGGAACAGATCGTGAAAGACTTGAAAGTGTAATAAATAAAACTAGTAGAGCAGTATTGTGAGTTAACTGAGCACATCAGATGTTTCTTAGCAAACTAGAAATTTCAGTCTTTTTGCATTAAAGCTTATGTCTATAAGAGATCTTAAAAAGAGAATCAAAGTGATACGTTCCCTAAGAAACAGCACAACTTAGACATGTCCTATCTTCCATGAGTTCACTGCATAGAAGTCTTAACAAGCCTACACTGTTAATCTATCTCACCTTATCAAAGCTTTTTTGAATTCAGAAATAAAAACTGCTCATTCAAAATATGAACCAATTTTTGTTCAGCTGAGGTTTATGAAACAGACACCTTAAATAAGTACCAGTCCTAATGATCTGGAAGACTGATATTCAGAGGGCCTTTTAGAATTCAATTTATCTTTGTTTATGTTGTGATTATCTCTAGATCAGATAGCAGCAAAATACACTTATCTGATAACTTCACAAAATTCTACGGTTATGTTTACTGAATGATCAATCAGTTATACACACTTCAACCCTTATGATTACTCTGGTATTATCTGGGCCTTGTTGAGAGGAACTTGGACTAACTGCATCAACAAAATTAAGACAGAGCTCTAATTATTTTACCCAAAGCAGCTAAAACATACTCACAGAATTCTTAGTCAAGGCAATAAAGAAATACTTAGATACTTATATCCTTCCAAATAACAGCAGATTGTGGCTGTAAAATTGGGTCAGCTTGTATTTCAGCAGAACAGCACAGGTTAAAAACATAACTGAAAGCTGAGTCGCACTTTCCTACATAAACAAAAGTTTCTCCATCAAGATTAAAGGAAGATTAGAATGAAAATTTACATCATTGAAGTTTCTGGTTTGATGACAGATGAAGCTGAAACTACTGGTGGGGAAATAAGAATTGCTATAAAGAAATTCTATAAAAGTCTATAAAAATAGAACTGCTGTGTTACTTTGAGCACATGATTAGCTTTTTAATCAATTACTAGGGTGCTTTAGATTGTATTTAGTTTGATTACCAGATGAACAGACAGACTCAGTGTGATTCTATATTAATCTTACATGATTTGATTTTTATATTTTAATCAAAGTGATTTATATGAAAGATTAACTGTTAGCTATAAAACGAAAAGAAAGTTTGTCAATAAGCTCATTAAAATTTCTATAATTCAGTTAAGGCTTGGTTAAAAAAAAGTAGAGAAGCACAACTGAACACCTAATATTAACATAAAAACTTTAACCTTCACTTTGTTAGTCATCTGCTATTAATATCTCTCTCCAAGGTAATTCCTTGAATCTGAGAATTACTTTTTCATCATATAAATCTGACTACACAAAAAAGCTGATATATGGACCTGCAGCAGTAGGGAATAAGCTTTATTTATGAAAATTATCTGATTCTATAACATCAAATAGAGGGTCAAATGAATATCCAGCATCCTCCATCTTGCCCAGAAATGAAGACTGATACAAGTTCCCAGCAGTTTAACATCAGGATGCATGCAAAAGGACTCTGACATTTAGGCCTGTATGAAAGCTTGGACTGAAAGGCTCAGCTTGTAAAGAAATCCAGACCACACATTTGGTACCAAGTCCATTTCTGTGGGTGTCCTTCAACAAGAAACCCAACAAGAACAGAACAGATTGGCAATGCTCTATAGCAAAACCGGGAGAAAGACATTCATTAAGGTAAGTTCGAGCCTATATTCTGAGGCAAGTTGGATGTAGCCCTTTCTCATGGACTGTGTTGAAATTACAGAAGCCAGGAAGGCTTCCTAGTAAAGTCCGTATCTGTCATGCTCTGACTTTATGACAAGATGAGCTCTGGATGCACACGATTGCATATCACCACTCCACATTGCAAAAGTTAGGTAGGGTATATGAGGCTAAGTATGAGCTGGACAGTCAACGTGACTGAAAACAAGTGTCAGTCTATATAACAAAACTACAGACTCTAGCCTATACATACGTTTTTCCACAAACCTTTCCTCTCCTCAGCAGACCATGGAAAGCCCTTGTGATCTCCAAAATTCTTCCTCCTCACTATCAACATTTCTGATGGACAATACAGAAAGGGACTGATGTAGAAGCCTGGTTCCAGGTTAAGGAGCATGCTCTGATCCAGTCTTGCATTTGTAAATGACTTCACTTGATGCTTGTATACAGCTGCTCCAGAAGATATCTATATTCAATAACTACATGATCTACACAGAACATTTTGCATGGATTTAAACATCAGAAGGTGGCAGAAGAAAGGAGTTGTGAAAGGAGTGTGTACAACCTTCTGTAGATTTGGGTTTTTCCCTCCCTATACAATTTTGCAGTTAAATTTGTTATTTTTAGAAGTAAGACTTTCTTTATGGACAGAAGAAACCATTAGCAAAATAGTTCTCAAATCTAACATCTCTAACTCATCCCAGCATTTTTACTCATTCCAAGTGTGGGACTCCATACGTGCACATAGCCTCATATTGTGGCTAAGGATTTCAATAATGTTTCCATAATAAGCAGTAAGGATGTTTCTGTAACATCTTTAAAGTACACACATTTCCTAATACTACAAAACAGCTTGCTTACTATTTCTAATTCAATGGCAAGCAGTGAGGCAGAAAATAACCATGTTCTTATAGATTACTAATAAACTCCAGACAACTTGAGAGTGCCTATCTTAACTAAGTGCTTTCCTTCTGTTTCATGCAAGAACAGCTGTATACCGACAAGGTCATGTGGACATCACCGATAACTTTGTTTTTTCCTACTAACTCATACTAGTGAATGTATAATTGAAGTTTTAAGGAATTTCATACCAAATATTATAAAAAAGTTAATTATATTTTGCATAGTATTTAATAGTATGTTTTAAAGGTGTACATAATTTGTATATAAGAGGGAATTTGTATCTGAGCAATTAAAAATTTATGAACATTCAATTGCATTGTAAATTGCTCTTTAATTACTACCCTTTTTTCCACATTTCCTTACACAACTGGAGTTTACAGTATTTTGGAGGTCTCATTCATGCTCAAGTTCTTCTTTATTTTAAGACTATCCCATATTTATTTCTAGATATACTGGACAGTTTATCATCAGTGACAGCAGGTTCTTCCTCCTGCTGCTGCCTGTGGCAGGTTACATGCACAGCCATTCTCAAAACAGTTTTATTTTACCTACTGTAACAACCTTTCACTGTAGGTAGGGAAATGACCTTGTACGAACTGCTTCAGGTTGAAAAATCCTACTTTAACAGTCAAGGGGTGTGAGGAACTGACAAAGACCACTGTCGAGGAGGTGCAGCCTTCGCTCATCAACTCACCAACATCAGGAGGTTAGTTAGGACAAGGGTATTGTACGTTACGGCATAAAACGTTATGAACTTGAACTAAAGGATGTCCTTGTTTGAAAAACAGAACAGTACCTTGTACTAAGGGTTAAGGATAACTTCTGAGAACACAGGAATATAAACAAAAGTTGTCTGCCACCAGATTTCAAAGCCTCAGTGAAGAACACTGAATAATGCTGTTGACTGAGGTATATTCATATGAAAACATTCATACCCCAAGGAGCTGCAAGGATATTTCATCTTGATACATAACAAATTGATTCACCGTAATAGTCTCCTCTCTACATGGCACTACATGTAGCGCACTTAAAGCACTACAAAGCAGGTACGGAACATTAGTTCTGCTTTCTCTTTTTCATAAAAGAAAGTTTAATTTCATAACGGCACAAAGCAGTAGTTTCCATCTCCGTATTGTTGGCGTTTCATAGTATTAACTCCTCTTTCCCAGGAACCGCGCGTGCGATCCCCCCGCACAATCAGCAGTCTCGCACAAGCGTGCCCTGCTGCGAAGCACCCGCCTGCGGGTCAGTCCCCGCCGTCCCCCAGCTCCCATCCCTCGCGGCCGYGCACCGCAGAGCTACCTCCCTGCAACCGCGAATACCCTCCTTGGACGCAGGACACACAGGAGCAACCCCTCCACATCAGGGTTTTTAAATCCTACTGCTACAATCTATCTAGCAACAGGTTTGTGATCTGTGATTTTATAAAGCAAGAGAATTCTACAATTTATAAATSATTTATTCAATTCCCCTACACAAATATTTCCTATAGAATACAAAAGCAGTGACTTACTCTATTCACCAGAAAATACTTGAAAAGCCCTAAGGATATRTATATATATTTTTTTCCATTTTCATTACTTGATCATCAATGTTGCTAGAGTAGACATAAAAATAGGTATAAAATAGACAAATAAAACAAATCTAAATAAATTGCCTGCCTCTAATTATCAACAATTTAATCAGTTTACTTCCATAAATTACCTTGTTGATGTAAAAGGAAAGTTAACATTTCCTCAGCAGCCACAGCTAAATAAGTAATATTTTTCCAGCAAAGTAAACCTAAATAGTCTTCTGATACAGAGCCCTAACACATTTAAAGTATTACAGTGTTTGAAAACTTTGGCAAAATTTTTGCAAAGAAAATGCATTTTTGTTTTCTTAAGACATGAAGGAGATAATAATGTAGCCACTTTAATAAAAGAATATGAACCTATGCATTAAAGTTTTAGATTTACAGTAATATGACCTCTACAAACTCTCATTTTAATAGGCTTTATACCTTTCTATAGAAGAATTCAGTCTTCCTGTATAGGTGAATTTAGTTTCTAAACTGTTAAAATTTAATGGCTTTGTGCCTTCAGAGAAACAAAAGCTGCTGTGTTTAGGATTTTCTGATAATAAATTTACTATGCAGCTGAAAGCAAAGTATAAAAGCATTTAAACTCAATTTTCAAATTAAATTTGGAGACAATTGCTTTTAAGAACTTCATGAAAGAATAATTTAGGTTACCTTTAAACATAGCAGTAGAAGAGCTAATATAGAATATTAATATAAGACACTAATGTGCAGAAGTATTATTAAAAAGTTTAAAAACAATTTGGCATTTCCTTTTAATATAAGCTGTACTCTGTTGTAAAAGATTTATCATCATATGTAGCACAGAGATGGCAAGGCTTTTGTCGCAGGCATCTTTCAATTTTAGATTTTGATTTCAAAGAGAGTTCTACTTTAAGCCAACAAATCTGCATATGCAAGTAGCTTGTGAAAATATTAGAAACATAATGCAATTAGAAAAAGGGAGTAGGTGAGTCTCACTTTTTTGCATACAATAAATGGAATATTCCTGCAAATAGGCACCCTTACACAGAACATACAGTACGCTAGAGATATAAAATCATGACCTTCGCAACCCTGCCTATAAAATGCCTAACTCTGGGCTCTGTAGCAGTACACAGATGTACATGTAAATAATAATTCCCATATGCATCTTATCCTTGCTCCCTCCTCACACTTCCGTGGAGCAGACCTACTGAGACACCATTCCTTTGGCCCTTTAATGAAAACTGTTCTTCCTCAATACAAAAATTTTTAGCTTCATTTGCAATGAAATCATTAAACTGAAAGTGTATTTTTTTTAATAACTAGCCTTATTATTTGATATGAATAATCATATTTGATGTAAATAGCCTATTATTTACCAATATTTAGGAGTGGTATATATTAAATCTTTCCTCTTTTCCTCAGGAATGAAATAAGACAAAAAATATAATTACTGCTATTTTTAGATTGCTGGACAGCTAATCCTTGACACTGTAGTCCTGGAAGCAGGCAGATGGTTACTACAAATGCAGTCCTTTATGCTTGGCTTGGAAAGATAAACGAATGCATCTTAGTGTTATATTYCATACGTGGTTAAATAATCCTCATTGCACTAGCAGTCCTACCACCTTAGGTTTAGGCTGAAATGTACAGTAATTTGAGCTGGTTAATATGCTGCTGTTGTAATTTTAAATTCATTTTGAATTGAGTCTATAACTAACTATCAATCAAATACAGAGCAAAAGGAGATTGCCCAAGAGTAGATGCTATGACAGCCCAGATGCATAATTACTAATGTATTTAGTAACACTCGGCAAATCTGTAATAAAGATCAATGGTTTACAGAATAATTTGGCATCTAAAGCAGAAAACTATGATTGTATTGTGTTTGTAAACATGCTTTAAACTGTTGATAAGATAGGGTCTGTCAAGCAGAGGAAATTGAAGTCACTGTGGCAAAGATCCCTGAGATAGTTAGCATCAGAAGAGAAAACGATACGCCAACTTCTCAGAGCGTTCCTGCCATTCCTGACATATGCTGCTGAACAAAACTGGCTTACGGGAGATCCCTGAACTAGTCAGGGCAGACAGTGCCATTCAAAACAAAAATCCCCAAAGTGAGGTTGTTGGTAGCAGCAGGATAATTCTAGATGTAATAAAAATACATACTACTAAAAGCAATAGTTATTATCTTGTCATGACGCCACTGCAGTAGTAAATTAGACATTTAGTTTACATCAATGACCACAAGGCATTCATTTCAGTTTACTAGCAGTAGTTTGATCATTACATGATACTGAAGACCTAGAGAAATCCCCGTGTGAGCCACATTTGAAACTACTTATTAGTGTGAATTTCTCCACTGCTATCACCTCTCGATAGCAAATTATCAACACTGGAACATTTGGGAAGCTTTCAGTTAAAGTGATCTTTTTTTTTTCCTGAGCTGTAAGCAGAACATACAGAAAGTACCATCTCTGATAAATTCTAAATAAAAGCTACAAGAAGTTGGCATCATTTGCAGCCATAGCTTTCCATGGAAGATAATTTTGTAGAAAACTTATGAGATGCTAGGTATTTTTATCCCAGAAAAATGAAGATAAAACAAATCAGTAACATTGCACACCTGATTTTAACAGGTGCAAATTCTACCTATCTGGTGTTCCATTTTTTAAATACATAATAAAAAAATAGACATTTCCCTAATAAGGTCATTACAATGTCCAGAGTAAATTTACAAATGGTTTTCAAAAAAAAAAAAAAAAAAAAAGAACAGAAAAATAAAGATTACAGAACAATATGATAACAATAGGAAAGTAGGGTAACAGGTGTTTGAAAAGTGGGAAAATCCCCATTCTTACAAGGAATGCTCATGATAAGCAAAACAATTATTTTCACCAGTGGTTTACAAAGTGAGTTGCTGTTATTGTGTGAGTGTCTCTTGCAAATCTACTGGAGGAATTGTAATTCTACTCATTCTCTCTAAGGCGATTCTCGTTTGATTTGTATATGCTGCAGGTTCATACCATACAGACAAAATAGAGCTTTACTATTTGTCATTTCAACTATCCCCAGTTCAGCAGCCTGTTGACAAAAGAATACTAGCACTTCCATGACAAGAGTGGTCCACCTAGCTAAGTCATGTGCATGCAGAGAATAAATAATATTTTCTGTATGATAACAGCATATTTATTCACATTGCTTTTTATACGGGAAACTCAACTGAAGGAATAAACTGACTGTCATTGATGGAGGCAAGAAGAGATACGTCCACATCTTCAGAGGTCAGTCCGACTGCCTAGTCCTGAATTGCCACCGCTAAATAAATAAATAAATAATGCAGCCAGCTTTCTACCTTGAGCCACAGACACCTCGATTTCAGAAGTTAGTCCTACAATCTTTACAAGATCTTATTATTTTTTTTGAGTTCAAAATTGTAGTATCAACCATAATTGATTTGACTAGAATGTCACAATTAGTCAGAAATCTCTTTCAGGAATGGCACACACACCTGAAGTTCCTCCTAACAAAGCAAAAGCATCACAACAACAACAAGTAGGAGGAGAAAATTTACTTTGCAGAACATGGTCCTTCTGAGGTTCAACCTTTGACACAAGCCTGGGCTTACTCTGATAAAAGTGTTCCTTACACAGACCTTATCAGAAAGAGATCCCTATYTATCAAAAACATTCTGCAAGCATTTAACCAATTATCCTTTCTTTACAGAGCCATAGGACATACCAGGTATAGTCAGGACAGGAAATATAAATCAGTGCAGCCAGGAAATATAGTCAGACACTACATGATCTCCTACACTGTGGGGGAGTCTAGAAAGTCCTACAGGTCGTGTTATTTTGGTTCAACAAGTAATTCCCTGACAAAATCAAATTTTCCTACCAGTGCAAGTCTGTCAGCACTGCAAGCCTGGCAGCAAGATAAGTAACCCTCGGTTCCCACTCAGCGGTAGTCATAAGGTCTCCCAAGGCGTCAGCCTGCCACAACAGCCTGGGTGAGGTTATTTCTTACAGTAGCAATCGTAAGCAGGTGAATATCAGCTAGTACTGAAGGAATTGAGCAAGCAGGCTTCTGTGGGGAARCCATGATAAATTAAATGTAACATTCCTTGCGCTAGTTCTCCTGGCCTAGGGACAACCTAGCCATCAGGCAAATTTTGCTGAGACAGGATGTTTTCTGCAAGGAGTGTGCAGGATAGCTAGAAGCCATATCCATTTAATTATGTGTTTCTATAGCTTCATTGCCATTCCATTTGAACACCTAAGAAGTCTGCCAGTGGTGGAACATGCCTCTGGTATAGCTGTSAGAATCAGAAAAGAACACTAACTTAACTGGTTTTTAAAACTGATATGATAAGAAAGATACCTGAAGGTCTACTGCTTTTCATTAATTCCCCTAGATCTTAAGAAATGCATATTCTTCAGCATAATTCTCATTTTGTTTGGCAGTGAGTGTCCTTGCAGCTATTCAAGCTTTTGAAATCGTCAGTCCACCAGTTTCCTTTGCTTCTCAGTGGTCCCTAATCCTATCTCACAGCAGTTCCAGATAGGTCAGGAATTATCAGGATCTGTAAGAGGTTGCCTCATTCTTTGCCTATTAAAATACTTCAAACAGTATGGGCAAAAACTCATTCTTCCAATGCAAGGAAGGAGACTGCACTCTAAGAATTCATTATATTATTTTTCTGAAATATTTGTTAGCAATTTTTCAGTATACACACATCAGGTCCTGGGTTCTATGGCTGGAAGTGACAAATAAACCATGTAACCACTGGTCTTAGTCTGGAACCGTTTATTATTACTTGTATTTCGTTAGCATATAACACTTATCTAACACTTCTACAAATCTATTGCTTTTGAGTGACAGCTTCCCCTGTTGTGTGGACTATTTAGTTGTTTTGTTGGTGTTCAGAGATCCTGGATATTTAACTAATAGGAGACACCCTGTACATCTTGTAAAAAGTTAAGTACTGTCTGAATCCAAGTCTAGTAGATCAATTCTCTCAACTCTAAATAAGAGATCTTCACAAAAGCAAATTTTAAAGAGGAAAACTAGAAGCCTCTGTCCTTTAGTTGACACTTGAAAGAAAGAGGATGCAGATAACCAGTCTGAATGCGAACGGGAGCAGACAGGGATGTATCCTCTAACATCCTAACCCAGTGACCACGGATGCTGGGAGAGCATGAGAGCAATGTATTGGAGACAGCGGCCAGTCTCACAGGCTCTCCCCTAAATAGCAYCTCTTTCTGGGAGGAGTATATTGAGGTAGATGAACTACTAATCTGATCAATGAGGTGTTACTTACAGCCTTCCAAAAATTGGTTATGCCTCTATCATAAACACTCTATGATAAGTCTTATAATTTGTCTTATTTTTACATGACTGCATGTTATAACCTGGACCTTACGAAAGCCTCTATGATTCACATGGCTTAGATATCTACTACAGGGATGGACTGGATCAAACACTTCCTATGTCTTCATAAGAATAAACATATTTCTGTAATTGCTTTAAGTAGCTTTACATACGCATGTTATGTTAAAGCACCTAAACGACTTTTAGCAGTATTGGATTCAGATTTTAACACGGATTTTTTTAATTATAATTCACTGTATTGTAAAGTAATGGTATGAATTCCAAATGTTTGCAAATGCAGTAGTGAAGTAACGCAAGAAAACATTACGTACTTAAAAATACCACAGAAAATGGAAGGGAACAGTAAAAAAAAATTGTTGGAGTAACTGACATACTAATATCTATTCTGAAGTTGTTGACATTTTTTTTTTCTTTTTTTTTTAATSTCGTAACAGATACCTTGGCTTTTATATTATAGTAGAGTTGCATATATTTCTCTGAAATCCTCAGAAATCTGATCTATGCGATTTTAGACAGCATTGATTATGTAGAATGAAACAGTAAATATCACAAAATGATTTGCTGTAGTGATAGTTCTTATAGTATTAAAAACTTGCCTTAAATTGACAACTTACTTGATACAGAACAATTAAAGGCCTAGCACAACATTGTTAACTCTTTTATTGGAGAAGGCCTTTCAAGGGCCTTCTACTTTTGCATCCTCCCATCACATCTCCCATTGCCTGATGACAGAGCTAACCATCAGAGTTGTGGGATTACTTTGTATATAGAAATACTTATGTGTTTATTAACATTTTCATCTGTCCTACCAAAGGTTAGATCTCCCACTGATTACATCTGTTCGGGGGCGTTTTTTTTTTCTTTCTGTTCTTTTACTACGTTCAAGTAAAAGCAAGTTTTTACATAGAAAATAAAAATATTCATCAAAATAAAATCCAGTTTGTCTCACTGGGAAGTAATTTATGTGCTTCTGTTGAGCCTTTATAGCATTCTGCAGCTTTTCTTCTCCAGTTATGAGTAAAGAAATAGGTATCTCTGACAATGCAAAGCTTCTTTACCGTCTGTGCTATAAGCTTTACCTCTCCCTCCAGTAACATGGAAGACTCTACTTTCCTTAAAATTTTCCCTAAGCTCTTTATATTTGATTGTTTCTTGTGTTTCCTTCCACTGTTTGAAATTCCCTGTCTGATCTTAATTGACACCACAGATTATGTTAGTGGGAAAAGAGAGAAGCTATAATTACATTAAGAAGGAAAAGAACATAACCTAGGGGAGTTTTGTTTTTTTTTTTCCTTAAAAAAAAATACTATTTCTTGTTGATCCTGGCCCAGTGAAAGTATTTTAGGAAAGGTAAATACTACTGCAATACATAATTATATCTATGATGATCTCACTTTTAACAAATCAAGTAATCAAAGTGAGTGATCTGGGAGTCAAATTAACACATCTACGCAACTCATTTATCCATCTGACTAGTTTACTTGTGCATATGAATAGTTCACTTTATTTTCAGTGTGGGGAAAATGAAACATTAAAAACATTGGAAAATATATATATTTTTTTAGACCAGATGTGATCTTAACTGGAAACTGATTAGTCAATCAAGGCAAGATTTTAGATTGTTTCAGGAAAATAAAGTTGATTAGCATTTTTCAGAAACTCTGCAATCATCACTTCCCCCACAACACCTTTCCTTTACACTGGCAATAAATTATTTTTGTTGTTACTAGTGTTATGTGTGGTAAATCATATTAAGTATACTATAGCTTTATATTAGAAATCATCATATTCAAAATAAGCCTAAAAGAATATATCACCTTGAAGGAAACGCTAACATCATTACATATTTTAATGCAATATGAGCACAAAACACATTAGTATTCGCACTCTCATAGGGCAAATTAAAAGATACTGCAACTATGTCTACATCAGTAAGTAGTGCAATCCAATAAGAGAGCTGTAGAGCAAAATAGTCTCGAGGACATATTGCAGACGTCTACATATAAAAGCATTTCAGGGGCAAGAGGGAGGCAATTACCTTATCATAGTATAATGTGGCCCCATGGATTGAATGTCCTTTGGTGGCTGGAATGCACTAAGTGCATTCCTGGATCACATCTGTTTTAATTACAGCCAAGAAAAAAATAATGCACTCAGACTGCTTCATGATTTGAATAAAAGCATAGTAAGTGGGGAAAATCAGGAAAATCACTTCAAAAGTGGTTTTGAAGTGGATCCAACCATACTGTGAATAACTAAATAGTTACTCAGTCCCTGAGACCAGACCAGACTTAACACCCCCCCCCCTCCAAAATAAAGATAACCACAGAAGTAATTTCCTTAGCACAGTCCCGCCTCGAATCTGATCCTCTGCTCTTCACAGCTTCCAAAGGCACAGAGTCTGTGGGATACAAATGCACTTTAAGCTAGCTTACCCTCATCTTCTGCAGAAGGTGCAGAAAACCAACGTAASTTAACATCTCAAAGTACTAATAGATGTGGTTTACACAGTGAAAGTGAACTGCTGATTTCCTAAATGAACATGCTTTTCATGTAAGCACAAATCTGCATGCTGCAAATGCTATTTTAATTCTCAGTGTGCTACAGACTTGTCATGAATTCTCTCTTTATATCTCTGTTTCCTTACATGACCAAATGCTAGAAAAGATGATTTTGGTCAAGAGTTCTGAGACAGAACAAGGCATTTTTATTACTGTAAATGCTAAACGTTAAATTCTTATTTTGAATCTTTATACATGGAAAACGGAAAAGAATACAAAAAAYGCAGATGAGTATCTAGTAGCATGCTAAACTATAGCTTCACAGGCAAACTACTGTCTTTCAAAGAGGAACTGTCAGATACATGTATAATAAACCACAAYTGGGTTCAAAGCTAATGCTAATATGGCTCAGTGGGAGGTTAGTTTTAAATGTCGTATTTTCAAGCCCTTCTCTAAACTATCTTTCATAGAGAATACCTCAAGAGAATTGGCATTATAATGAATTCCTTTGGCCTGATTTTCAGAGGTATTAAGTGCACCTATCTTCACAAGTGCAATAGGAGATATAGGCAGATATTCACACTTATAGATAGCCAGCTTGTATAAATCCTTTATTTAAAGTATTCCCACCCAAAGGATTGGAAGTAAGAAAATCAGCTTGAATCAGGAAGAAGGTAGCAGGATGACAACACAACCTCTTATTTTTCTGAAGCAAACTAGTACAAAGTTCTATGAAAAGATTAGCTTATTCTAAAATTATGTCCTTTTGTACCCAACTACTAYAGAAACATCCCCAATATTTCATAATAATAAAAAATAAAATAAGTTTTAATTATAATGAGAAGATAAATTCAGTAAGCAKAAATTAAGTAATTATATGTTTAGAAAATTCATGTCATTAAGCTGAAATGATTTTATACWTTTCTACGCAAACACATACACTTCCAAAATGTTATGATTTTTTGTAGAACACAAGCTCGCCCAGTCCTAATGCAAGTCAAAAAACCTGCCTACTCCTATTCTGTAAGAAAAGACACATACACTCTTTATTCAGAGATATTAAAAAAGATAACTGACGTTCAGTGAAGTTGAAAAAAAATCCTAAAATATTCATCTTTACTTACCTGGAACACATCATGAATTAAGGTAGAATAACCTGTTAATTTTATAGGTCCATTATGTTATTATTTAGACAATAGGTATACAAATTCAAAATATTACTGTTAGAAAAGAGCCTCATTTCTGTATGGGCTGACATATATTACATTGTGTTCTCTTGCAGGTTAATCCTGCTTTCTCTTCTGTTGGTCATTCAGCAGCTSTAAGTGAGGAAAGGCTTGCACAAAGAAAAATATCTGGGATTTTGGATTGGGTAAGACAATATCTCTGACTGACACTGAAGAACAGGAAGTTTCTCAGTAAAGGAACAGTAACTGAGAGCCCTCAGCCCCCAGTGCTCTGATTTTCCTCTAAGTGGAAGTTGATGAAACAGAAATCCTGCTCAGAGCTGTTCATCACAGCTGGAGTAAACAATTGAACATGAGCCTCCTAGATGTTTAGTCAACAGGGAGCTGTCTGCCTACATGTGCTTTAGCTGAAAAAATATGAAATCTCAGAGACCTAAATATGTATCTGTTCAGGATGTGGGACATCAGGACAGTTTGATGAAGACTGACTCCATAAAAGCTTATTATTTCAATACAGACATCTAAATGTAAAGGCAATAATTAACATATTTGAAGGTCTATTGTTTTTGAAATATAAAAGGTACAGTCTACCCCTAAATAAATTTCTACTAAAGAAAAGCAGGAAGAACAAAAGAGTGGAGCACCTAAACAATAAGGAGACAGTGACAATCAGCTTCTTAATTAAAGGATAAGCAAAAGAATATGCTGCAAAGTGAGTTATTCTGCATAGGCTATTCCCAATTGTTCTTCAGTATAAGACTGTTTTCTCCTCAAATGTCACAGCATATTAAATGCTAGAAGAGAATTATTTCAGTACATGATGAATGAAACAGCTCTACCCCAAGGAACTATGTCACTATGCGAGAATGCCCTCCATGAAGCMAACTGCAGCTCAAATTTTAGGTAACTCAGACTGAAGACTCCCACAGCATGAATACTACTGCAGAGCCAAAGATGTGCCATTTAATACCTTTCCCATTTGTCTTCATATGCTTTCACCACTTGTGAACGTAGCTTACCATACACTTCTCAAGTATCCAAAGAAAATAGTGAAAACTAGGTATCTCCAAATCTTCTCAAATACGTGTTTGCAATATAGAAATTTGCTTCAGAGCACAGCCTCTGTGAGTACGCATAGAGGGACGCCAACACCACTGAAACTGCCCCTTCCGGGGTTTCTGTTTTTCAGTCACTATCATTAACCAAAACCATCCCTGTTTCTTACTGTGACGGTAACGTAGCTAATTATCTACTAGAGACTTCCAGCTTCTTTGCAGTTTCAAGATGCAATGTCCATGCCAGCAAAAGTCATAGACCTCCTCTACCGACAAAACTTGCTAAAAAGAATACATAACAAGATTTCACAATATATACTTTCTAAACTTACACATAATTTTGCAAAGAGGGATGGCATCAGAACCCATTACTGATCAGTTCCAAAATATCTTTACCATTTCAATGTCCAATCTTCAGATTTTAGCTACACAGAACCATATGAAAACCATTACATTTACTATTTAACAAATTCTACATAAGAAAAAATTCAAATCGCTTTTCAGAATAATGGTAATGATAGAGATAGAAAAGAGATGACAAGGCCATATAGCTCCTAAATTCCTAAGTATAATGCTTTTCAATATACCTACAATTTATCTGATATATATATATATTAAAAAAAAAAAAAAAAAAAAGTTGTGGCAGGCTTGTGGCAGGCTATTCATAACAGAAAATACTTCCAGACTGTACTCTTGGCCTTACTAATCTGCTCCATGTGCATGATTAATTATGAGATAGCCATGTCCTCAAGTAGTCCAAAAACGAAGTATACTTTTGGTGACAAATTATGAATAAATGTCCTCTCTGTCATATATACTGAAATAGACCACTAGCACAGTTGTTTCTCTCCATAATCATTAATTCAGACCAAATTTAAGTATGAATGCTAATTAAAAATCTGTTGATCTTCACTGCTTTATGACAAAGAAAACAGAGCCAATGGCTGCACTGATCTAATTTTACTGACAAATGCTTGGCATCCCAGCATGCTGAAACTTCAGATTTAGTGAAAGCCTAACAGTATTTTGATCAATTCTGAAATAAACCCAAACACTTAATTTTGTAAAGCATCTGTTACACAGTGACACTTAGAATGCTAAACATTTCAGTGCATGTTCTTCTTCAGTTGAAAAAGGTTCAATTTATAGTATACAAAATCTTGTATAAGATGACATGCTGGCAAAGACAGAAGAAATGCAAAATTCATTGTGCTCAATTATCTTTAAAGTTAAGATTTTCTCTGCAGGGCAAAAACACTTTTATAAAAAAAACACAGTTCTTCTTAACCATGTTAAGAAACTGGACATCATAGGCTATTCCATAAGTTATAAATATTTGTATAAAAATATTACGTTATGAAGTAGATTATATAAATGTTACATCTTCATTTTACAGGTTCAGATCTCCACTGTTAACTCTCAAGTAGAATTCTTAAGAAACATGTAGATTGGTATTTGCACAGAAAAGCAACAAATGCATTTTCATTTGCAGGCCTACGTAAAGAGGAAAGTGCTTGCTGAGCACAAGTGGCAAGCACTGATACTAGTGGAAGTGGACATAACACTTGTACTTTARGTTTGCTATTACAGCATGAGTCTGCACAGCAGCTATAGAAAGTTTCATCATTACACAGAAAAATTCTTAATAGATGGCCATGCTTTTACCTTTAAAGTTAGACTGTGACAACTTTAGAATTTCTAAGGATAGCATTAATGCCTGCCTTTCATATCACTTTAAACGTGCTGGTAGGCATAACAGAAGAAAATCTCCCGAGACTATGTAGTCTCACGTGCGATTATTATTCAGCAGCATATACTTGCTTAGATCCCACAGAGCACTGTATTATAAATCAGTATTAGTATTCTGCTATCTGACACCTCCTGAAAACTGTGACTGATTCTTAGAGGACAGTGTTTGCTGTAAATGAATTGGAATTCCGAGTTACACTGCTTGACTTTCTGTTCTGGGAAAGACCTAGAATGACTCTTGGGGAATGTTGCTTGATTGGACTTGCATTATTTCAGTCTCTTTGCTTTATACATATTATCTTTGTCAACAGTCAAAAGGAAATTTGAAAAAATGATGCTTCAGTATCTACTTAAAAATGTTAAAATTATTTTCCCTTGCCTATAAATTATATTCTTGCAACATGATATTTTTAGATGTCAAAATTTCAGCTTAAGATTCTCTTAAGAGAATAYGCATCCTGACAGCTGCACCACCTACATGGTGGCTCCGGGTACCTACAGAAAGCAGGGAAAACTTCTCCCATTTCCCAAACAGAGAAACTGAGGTTGTCTTTCAATGTGTAGCTTTATGGCTGAACCTAATCCTCTGAGTAGTCCCCTATTTCATGCTACCTGAAAGCCAACCTTGAATTGGAGGAGAGAAGCAATAGCTCACATAGGCAGACCTCAGCCCTCACCGAAAAGAGGCACCTGCCCTCYCAGCCCACCAACCAGCTGAAGCTACCACCTGCACCCGCACAGCTCCTCCTAGTTCGCTACCTGCTTCAGATAACTGCTTCTACCTTCTGCTGGTTGGGTGGAAGATGAGCTATTCAAGTGCAGAATTTAACACCTCAGTTTGTCCTCAGGTTAGCTTTTTTCCTTGCAAAAGAGCAGACAGTAAGGCTCACTCAGGTAGTATAGCCAAGTTGACAGTCATTACATCTGGTAGCACAAAACCCCAGTCTGCCTGAAAAAACATSTAAAATAACTACCTTTATGACAAGCATTTTGAAAAGGTAACACACCAGTACATGATTACATTTCATATTAGTAAAACAAATTCGTTTTTGCAGTCAAATGTAGCATTGCATACTGTTGTGAGATGGCCTTTACAGAGACAATAATAAATCACAAATACCCTTAATAGGATAATACCACCATGAATGTGAAAAGAAATAAGCATCTGTAAACCACAGATTAAAAGAGGCAGCACATTTAATAAGAAACAATGTAATGTAATGCCAACATGAGACGAGAAGATTACAAATTTCTCCAATTAGTCATACAGCCAAACCATGAATACAAATATTCAGTATCAGCACTTTGATATAGAAAGCAAATCAGAAAATAGGTCAAAATAAAGTACATCAGGACTGCTCAAACAAATGACAGTAATGTGAAGATAATGCTCTTTTTCATTTTGCACATATTATCAAGATGATAATTTCTGACTGTATTTGTCAAATAACATCACTATTTATTACACTCCTTATTTTTTTTAATTATTATTATGCTGTTATGACAGCAGCTACTCCTAGTCATTTAGTAGGCTCCCCCCACCACCACTCTTTTTGGTTGGCAGGGAAATATTTCCTCTCATTTGCCAACTAAAATTGCAGGACAAAAAAGACCTGTAGGAAATGAACATTTTCCTTTAATTATTAAGCCCTTGTTGACCAGTATTAAAAACTCTTAGCTCAGTCTGAGCATATCTTATAGAAAGAAACACTCTTTCCACATTAGCATAATCCATTTCTTCAGATCCTTTGTATTTCCCCAGTGAGGAGATGCTGCTGAAATCCCCTTAGCATGCAAGAGCTAGGTATATGGAGTCCCAAGGGTAAATAGCTTGATTTGGTAAATATGCTTGTTATGACCTGCTTTTTCATAAAATTTTTGTGTCGTTTGATTGACAGTCAGTGATGTGTCAGAGCTCTACATCTTCCTGGTGTGGACTACAGATTCCCTACACTTTAAGATGCCCAAATACAATTTTGTGAATCAAAAACTGTCAAACAAATGTGAAAAGAAATCTTCACTTACATATACTAAGAGAGAAATCAAAGTCTAGAGCACCACACCATGAAAGCAAATTTACTGGGTTTCTGGCACTAAGGAGCAGAGAACTAATATTCTAAGTACAAAGTAGAGGCAAGTATGTGATTCTAATTATAAAAAATGGCACTTAAAAAGAAACTTCAACCAGTGCCATCTCTTCTCTAACAATTAAAGAAAAATATTCTGGCACTAACAACTCAAACTCCAGCTGGTACTTAGACTGACAACTGACTATTATAAARCCATTACTTTTTAAGTATACTGACTTGAAGGTCTCTCCATTATCAACAGAGCCAGTACCTGCCTGCTGACTCAGTAGCAGTTTTGTCAGTCATGRAACAAGGAATTCTGTCATTTTTCACCCTCATTCTTCTCAGTAGTTGCTGCTAACAAAAATGATAATCAAGAGACCTATATGAAGTTATAATGCGAACCCAAGATAATAGAAATTTCAACACTCAAGCTGYACAAAATTGTTTTAATTCATTTGTAAATTATGCATTTTAGTGAAAAGGGGGGAAAAAAGCCAATTACCTTAAAATTCATGACAGTCCAAAAGACTCGGTTTTAATCTTATGATACAGGTATAGTACATTTAACATTGTTAAACGTTATCCAAACACTTGCTACAAATATTCTGATCCCTCTTTGCACTTACGCTTCACAGAATTCTGTTTTCAGCAAATTTATTTCACTCATTAGCATTTGACCCATCCAAAASTAATCATGAAAATATTACACAAGATAGCTCTTAGAAGAGTCCAATACACTGTACTTTAAGTAAGTCATTGTTGTCTACCATATAGCCAGTCCTAAATTACATAACCTACTACTTCTTCAAATTAATCACTTCCCATGCAAAACTCCAAGAGATGCTTTTCTGAAAATCAAATATATTATTGCATTGCATATCCTGAAGAAATTGCCTTTTTTTTTTTTTTTTTTAATCAAAGATAAACAACACTTAACCAGACATACTAATTTTTGGTAAACCCACCAATTTTATCCTGATCTCCATTTATACACTTGCATTATGCAGTTCCATCTGAGTGCTCTTCCTGCATAATTTGCTACAAACTCTCACATATTACCAATGTCAAATGAACGTTTAAAGGCACTAAATAGATGTTATTCAGTTGTTTCTATGCAAATTTGATACTGTATTAATGATTTCTTAAGTCAATTCCCAGAATTTGGGGAGAGGAATTATCCAAGTCTGCCTGACTTCAGTAAACGAACTCACAGGCTTCCACATAACAGGTATCAGTTTCTATTTCTGCATTTCATACCATCTAGCTATCTTGTGTCTGTCTTAGTATTCAGCATCATTATCCTTACAGAAAATTGAAACTTTCCCTATTTAATTTTTATATGCAGTAYTGTTCTCTTCAAATATCCTTAAGACAGCCTGATAATTAGCATGCATCAAGTGCATTGCTTGCCATTACCAAAAATAGGGCTCCTTTCAACACGCTGGAAGCCACATTGCTGACACAAATTAAATAGCTGTTTTAAATCTTTGTGRTATCTTCCATATTTCCAGAGTTACAGCATGGTGAAGTTTTTCGATTGTCCTTTTTCCAATCAKTTTTTTTTCCTAATTTCTATGTTTTCCTAATTATAGGAGATGTTTTACACTCAAGCCCTGACTAAAAGCTTTTGTAAGACTTTTTTTTTCCAACTAGTTTGAAATATAATGCACACTTTAGCAATACCTGGGAAGAAAAACTATTTATAGATACTATTCCTAATAACACTGTAAAATGTTACTTTTTGTTCTTAATTCTTGCAGTTCWCCAGCTGCGAAATAGAAATTCCTTTTTCTGAAATATTGTAGAGCTACAAGTAAAAAAATAAAGAGCATACGCTATTCAATTCCAAGTACCTTGCTCCTAAATGATACAGTTAAGATTTACACATAGCATGATTCAATGTCTACGCTCCAGGAAAGAAAATGGAAGCGAGTTGAGGTAGAGCACACGCACTGATCCACTCAAGGATTTTTTCTACTTGCTCCATCAAGAAAGGGTGTGTTTTGGGACAGACTGAAATCAGCTTGCAGGGCCAGCCTTTCMCTTTAAGCAAGGGATCTCCTAACTAAGATATAATATGAATTAATTTCGACTACTCTGAACTGCTTTGCAGCATTGGTCATTGGCTTCTGACCATTTGTTATAAATAGATCAGCGTCAGTTCTGCAGATCAAGTTGCAAGGCAAAATCTCCTTCACAAGTATTAATGTCAAAATATGTATTTTGGTCATAATAAGAAAAACAACGGAGTGGACTGAAAATACTGTTATTACTTTGCTATAAATTATGTCTAGMTTATAGAGATTTGCATCTTCCGATGTCATCATAAAACGCTCTGTACAACGAACTCTGTTTCTGGAGAGCCGTATCTGCCCTGCCACTGAAACGCCGCCATCCGCGAGCACAGTTGGATCCCACCCACAGCCCGGGGAAGGAGACGCTGGCTCCTCAGAGGCAGGGAGGCAACGCCGCGCGGCACCTGCTGCGACGCGTTCGGCCCTCGGTGCAGCACCTGCTGCGACGCCTCGCCGACCCTCGGCGGCAGCGCCGGCGCGCTCCTCTGAGCGCGCGCTCGCCTCCAGGCCGCGCAGCGTTACACGGAAAGCTCTTTCCCGCGGACGTTTTCTCCTGAGCCTTTCCCCAGACGGGCACTTGAAAAGGAGGAGCCCTGGGCGACCGCGAGTCGCCCACGGCGCACCTCGAGGGACCCTCGAGCTGAGGCGCCCGCGGGCCCTCGCCTGGCGGCACGGGCTGCCAGGACCCCGCAGCCGCCCGGAGGCCGCCCGGGCCAGCGGCGCCCGTCGCCGCTGCGGTCAGCGAGTGGAGCGGCTGCCTCGGGGGGCCGAAAGGAGCTCGGACAGCAGCGCCCCGGCGGCCCAGCGCCCGCCGCCCCCCAACCCGCCACTGCCGCGGCCAGAGGTGCGAGGAGGAGCGTGGGAGAGGCACCGCCGCACCCGCTGCGACACGCCGCCGCCAGCTCCCTCCCAGGTGAGTTAATCTTTTAAARGCAGTGCGGATATTATTTCAGTGTATTTTGCCTTTCTTCTTCTTGACCAGAACGATGAATCATTAAAGAAGTGAGAACGTGAAGACGTGACACGGAGGAGAATCTTCTGGCATCAGCAAGCAGAGAAAAATCTGATTTCCATAGCAGCCTCATCAGTAACTACCAAATTTAAATTAAGGTATGCAATCYTAAAGGGTTTCTGAATCTCATCTAAACAACAGTATTACTCATTCAAAGCCTTTTATTGCAATTAAAAGACCCCTGTACGCTCTCAGACAATTTTAAAATGATCTCAGCAGTTTTCTTTATATAAATATATTTTACACACACACACGCATATATATATATACCTCCCCATATATGAAATGGCTCACTGTTAATGGTTCAAGGAGTGTAAAACTCTATAGTTCTTCCTGCATAGCATGAGAATGGCTAAAACAACAACAAAATAAAAAAAAACCTAGACCAATGGAAAGATCTTAGTTTTAATTTGAAAAAAATCCATTCCTCTTCTCCCCTGCTTCCTCGCATATATCACTAATTACCATTTGCAAAATTCATACACAGTTCAAAACTGAAAATAGCAATTATGAAAAAATATATTTTAAACAGCTTCTATTTTGCCTTCTACATTGGAGATGACATTTCTAAAGTATGTTTCTCCTCTTCCTAGCCCCCTGCCCACATCTCCTACACCCACTGTTTGTTCTCCCTAGGCTTCCTCTTCACTGAAACCCTAATGACTAATTTCATGCTTGAAGTGAAAAGCAAACTCCCTGGGTGAATGGCAGCAAGAACATCAGCTTTGAAAAGCTTCTGTTACTCACTTTAAAACCCAGGGAAACGATTATTTTGGTAGAAGCAATAAGCTACACATTACTGCCAAAACAAAGCTATGCCAGGTTAAGTACACTGTCATTTATTCAGGGGAACTAGAATTTTAATAAATCAAATGGAAACTGTTCTGATTTAGYCTTGATTGTTACAGATTTTAAGATAGTAACATCACAGACAATTAAAAATKCTTGTATGTTCACAGCCTAATGCCCTAAGGCTTCCAGGACATCTGTTTATGTTCTTAGCACATAAAAGAAATAGCAGAATGAAGTTTAAATTCTTAAAAATATTCCAAATCCATCAAAAATGAACACAAAAGAGCGAATGATTACGAAATACAGAAAGGTCTAACAACAGAGGTAAAAATAAGCAGAGCAATAAAGGTTAAAGGCCTGATCAAACTCACTCTCCAATACTGTTATTAGCTTTGCAAATGGAAAGGAGGTACCCTTTTACTACTCGAGAACACTGGCATGACCACAAACAGAATTTATTATACAGTATATGTATTCATTCTTGCAAGAAATAAATGCAAAATGTCTTTAGTTCTGTAAAAACGTTCTATTTTGAAGTCACTTATTTTTGACTTAGAGACTTRCAATAGAAGAAAAACATAGTACAGTGGCATGCGTTTGACTGTTATACCTGTTGTAGAAAAGTTGCATGTGATATTGGCATTAGGCAGACTAGTTGCAGTTAATCTACTGATAAAGGTTTTAATGCTGTTACTACTCACTCTTCCATGTTATGGCTACAAAAAGCTTACAATAKATTCATGCAAGGGACGATACCCACAGCTGTGTGCAAAAATGCTGTGTGGCCTATGTAAAAACCAGCAAACCAAGAGACAGTCAGAACTGTTACATCACCAAAAAAAATTTAATACAATCCACAAATGGAAATCTACAACTACAACGTGTAGTACAAAATACTCTAGGTAAGCGCTGTTAAATATCAGCAATAGAAACARGATTTACTGCTTTCCTAGCATCAAAAGAAAACCTGAACCAAATGGAAGAACATTTGTGGGCTAGCCAATGTCTCAGGCAAATCCTAAGCAACAGCTAAAATAAGGAATTGAGAAAATCTTGTAGAAGGCTGTCACTCAGGTGGACTGGGACAGTGACCTAGCACGAAGACTTTCCTCACAGTCTGAGGTAGCTGAACCACAAACATTATCACTACCACAAAACAAGTTTCAAAATGATATCSTGAGCACTTAATCCATTTATAGGGAAGTCTTGGGCAACAGCTTAATCTCTTCTCTTCCCCGCCCCCGCTCCCACCCCCAACACTGCTAGGAAGTGAGAATGTGACAAATAACTGAGTTCCAATATCCTCATGACAACGGCAATCATCATTAGGCCTTTTCTGAGTGTCCTATCCTTTTAGCAGGCATTTCTGAAGAGTAAACTTCTTCCCCCCCCATACTTCACATACTAAAAGCCCATCACTTATTCAGTGTAGACTATCTCAGAAAAATAAAACAGCTGTAATGAATAGCATGGTTTTATTCACTGATTTTTCAGTAAATGACTCTAGCCTGTCAAAGCTGAAGCATAAAAATTTGATTCTGTTTTCACAAGTAGATACTTCAAGTTAATAGTTAATTTCAATAGAGACATTAATTTGAAATAGTAAGATTAAATATATAGGTAACCTTTTCTGGTGATTCCAACTACTTTCTCATAAATACTTTTGTTTCAACTGCTAAATAGAACCGTAACAAGTGTGTTGTGATGGTTTCCCAAGGGAGCTTCAAGGTTCGACCATATAAACAGAAGTTGCTGATTCTGAATTCATACTTTTTCTCAACTGTGTAGCATAGGCATAGATCTGCAGGATGAAGGAAGAAGGCATTTTTGCATTAACATTGAGCAACACAGAGAATGATCCCCTGCAGACAAGTTGCCTATTTTAGCCACTTCCCAGGAATATTCAGATACAAGCTAAAAGGAAAATTAGACAAATTCTAGTGCTGTTCTAAACGYCTTATCATTCAAAGCATTCTCCTGGCAGGTATGATATTAGACAAGAATTTGGGATGAAACCCATGCTGCAGGATATGGTTTCTTCCTATCTGGTTCATCATGAGTACTATTCAACAGCAGTAGCCTTTGCCAGAATAACAGATACCACAACCCAGGAAGAGCAGATCTCAGTACAGAATAGACAAAGTCTCTTGGGCAGATGTTCCTGGTGTGGCACACTGGCTGAATATTACCTTTAGGATTCTGCAGTGCTCTAACCATAGGAGATCTAGAAGTAAAAGCTGCGGCTGGGAGAGGAATAAATTATGAAGCTGCCCACAGCAGACTTCTGATTAGTGCTGTTGCCTGTGAGTCAACAGAGCTTGTGGACCACTCCTCTGAGCATTTTTATCATCATCACTGTCTTCTTCTCTATCTTTGCCTGAAGAGCTGCTTTTTGTTTCTTTTCTTTATCTGCTCTGAGAAATGACCTGCRTGACTGGCAATGTGAGGAGACTACGCTGTCTGATCAGCTTAGTTATTTCCTCTCAGTTCTGTAGAAAATGAATACCTGAATATCCCCTGCCCGCATTGGAAGAGGCGTGGCAACTCTAGGCTTTGAATCCAGGAGTTTCACACTTCAGGATAAACACCTCATATCAGGGCAGGTGTTTTCTTGGAGATAGTGCCAAATTGATGAGTAGAACTGGTTCCCCCAGAATAAGACTTGCAGCTTTCTTGTGCTGTGACTTTTTTKTAAACCAATCTATTCAGACTTGGACTACAGAGTCACGGAATATTGGTGCATTTTCTGCATTCTCCTGGCTGTTGAATACAGGCTGTGTCCTGCTCCATGCATTTCTCTTCCCTTTGTGAAGTTTCTCATATGGTTGTTTTGTATTAGATTCATCACATCCCTTTGTAGCTGTTGCTACCTACATACATCATGTGGGCTTAGCCACCATTCAGGTTTAAAGAATCCTCTGCTTAGTACCCAAAATAACTTGTAGCTATTAGTGCCATTACATGGTTGATGTTGATGGGCTTTATGCTTTCCAGGTCATGCATTATGCAACCCTGACCCTAACCAGTGTTCTTACTGGAATGGGCTTTACTATAGGAAGCATGTGAGACAATTCAATCCTGTTGGTCTAAGGACAGGAGACAAGCCAGGCAGGAGGGAAGTAAGATGATCGCAGGCCAGATGAGCCTTGTGGATGGATCTCTTCTTGTGCTTTCATCCTCCTCCCTCTTTTTCCCTCTCACCTATCYCAAAGTAACATGATTATGGGACTATTCACAGCAATACATTAAAGCACAAACTATTCTTACTCCTGAGTATGAGTGAGCTTTCTCATAATGAAGAAGGAATAAGTTTATCTCTTGTAAGCAGATGATATAAAATATCTGTTATTCTAGTTCCTTCGTTCACAGATTTAAGAGGAATGAGTTACAGTTTTGAATAAATGGACTTACAGGTTACTGTAGTGTTTACAGGTTTACTACTATCCCACCTATCAGCCTTCTGATCWATGTTCATCATATCTCTAAGCTAAGAAATCTAATACTAACATTTTACTTTTTAAAAGCAGTTCATTTTTAGAGAAGGACAGGTAGTCTCAATGAGATGAAACCAAACCTATGTAAAATGGATTCTGTCTCACAGAAGTTCCTTTTTTCATTATACAACACAAAAAAGTTTGCAATAAACACACTACTATCTTATGTGGTGCTAAGACATCAGTGACACACACTCATAATGCAGCAACTCTTAAGGTAAGGATATGTTCAAGGTAACAAGATCGGGTAAATTCTAAGCAAAGGGAAGAAGAGAGCTGACATAATCAGGATATTCTCAAATGGTCATTTAATCCATTTAGTTCCTGCCATCACAGTGATGCCAAGGAAACTTCTTGGTGCCAGCAGTCTGGTTTATGACTACAAACCAGATGCTAAGAATAAATCAGGAACACAAAAAACATATGTATAAAGCAGTCCTTCCAGAAACAAGTTAAGACAAAGTTTATCTTKTAAAATTTCTAGATTTATATTTTCCAGATCAATTCTTGCTCATAAATATAYACAAAACCTTCTTCCCATCTACATATTATTGTGAATGCATTTCTTGCTTATTTCCATAAAATTGCTCATTATTTTTGATTAACAAATAGACTGGAAACAAAACATTTAAAGCAGAGAGTTCCTTTKTCTTATAAAAATTTGGCAAACTAAAATGAAACAATCCCTCTTTGCACCTTAATCATTTGACTCAGAGCATTATGACACATTAAAAAAAACACATTTAATATGGTGATGCTCTACATACTGCAATTGAAGCTTATCAGTCCACAGAGAACGATTAGGAAAACAGGTAAGTACTAAATTTATCCTTTTTTTTTTCCTACTCATTTCCCATTTATTTATTTAAATACCATTAGAATTGTAAAGAGAACATAATTTTGGTCTGATATCCAGACATATTTGTCACATCAGATTTTATTTATCTTTATGATTCAAGAAAATATTTACCAGCTTGTTTTCTTTCAGCTATCCAGTCAAACACCTATTTTGTAAGACTCAAAATTCTAACTGGGGGGGGGGGGGGGGAACAACAACACTATTATATAACTGGTCTCAGATGCACAAAAAGAGAATCTAGGGGTTTACAGCACAATAGCAAGGAATACTTATTTGCCTTTTCTAAGAATAGATTTCTCTAATGAACAAGCTTCATCCAACTGCCTACTGCTACTCCCTAGCCATTTTATGTAATGCACTGTAATCATTTGGAATACCAAAATGGCAAACAGTACCTCAAAAATAACAACAACAAAACAGCAAGCGAACAAATTTTAGGATTATGCAACGTACTTAAAAGCATTTGTTTGAAAGGTGGGAATTCCTAAATAGTGTTGACACTGATATATGAAACATTAACTACTACAACTGCTAAAGACCTAATTTCAAGTCTTAAGATGGTTAAGTATGGTTAGAGGAATGCCTTTACACTTTCGTGAGCACGGGTAAGCATGAATTCTAGAGCAATCTGATTCTAATTCTCCAGTAATGGGTCCTTTCAAACTTAATGAAATTCCAGCTAGGAGAAGAAAGTTCCGATAAGTAAAAACAAAAAAGCAACAAACAGCTACTACAAGGATCCAAAGAGACATGTCTACTTAGTTCAGCTAGYCTTTTTGTTTATTTAAAAGGTGTAGATTGGGAGTACGAAGCTGCAAGTTTTCCACCACGAGGCAGATTTATGTCAGTAATAGCAGTGATTTTAATTTAAAAATGTGAAACTAATTGCTTTTAAGAATTGCAAACCAGGCTGGCATTGACATAAAAAGACAAAGTTATAAACTAACTTCCCAGATAGAATAAAAGATCTTGAAAGTAGGAATTGTATTCTAAATATCATACTGAATATATGATAGTTTTGCAGAAAGCCTATTTGCTGCATATAGATTCACACATCAGGGAAAAAGAAGTTCCACCTATATCTTGCAAGTATTTCCGTTTGTATTCATCTGATTTTTTTCCTCTAATATGAGTGCGTCAAACCATATTCTGTTTCCTGACTAGATCTTTTATTTATAGGGAGGTAAAAGACCAAATATTTACTTTAGCCTTTTATGTGATGGGAACTATTGCAGAGGCTTCAAGAATCAGCCTCAAAACTAAAGTATAAAGTGCACCAGAATCTCCTGTATTTGCAAACTATGTATTTTCATTCTAGATATAACATTTTGAACTATAACTCACAATYTATTTGCTGAGGTAATTTGAGCCACTTGAAATACCAGCAATGATGATAGCTCTGCTTCCAGTCACCACTGCAGTTTGCACAGAGTTTCCATTTACTCCCACAAACACAACAGAAAGATCTAAGGAACAAGTAASAGGCTGTTAAACCTTAAACTAGTTTACCCTAATCCATCTCACCCTTAACAGGTTTGAACATCCTTATTTGGAGCCTGAAATGAACAGCCCCTTTAGGGTGAGACATGCCTCAGGTGATTAGCCAGTGTAAAGTGTGGCCCATTAAGGGGCAGTTACACATTAAAAATGGCCCCAGGTAGACAGTAATATTAAAATCAACAGTTTTTAGCTGGCTTGAAAGAGGGCTGCCCTGGCCCTTTTTTCTTCTGCTCCTTTGTTCCCACCTCACGTCATATATTATTTACATTTTTCATCTGAAACAATTCCTCCACACAGTTCACTGCACAGATACTTGTGCCACCACAAGTTTCTGGGAAGGCGTCAAGGGGGAGAAGAGATATGAAAGGAAGGACAGGAAGGAAGGAAGAGATAGGAAGTTTAGACMAGCACTGCCATGGAAAACTCCTTTGAAATTACAAGCTTAAATTACTATATTTTAGTTCTCTTCCGTCTGAGGTCTCTAATATCAATTTGCTTTTACTGTGAACTTACCCCATCCAAACTAGACTGTCCATATTTCTTAATCTCACCWCTGCTCACCTTCACATATTCTCTGATATTTACTCAAGCAATGTAAAAACTCCCAAACTGGCAGGGTTTTAAATTTAAAGTGCTTAACAATAGCTACAAATCAGTAGTATCTTGTCCAATCACGGCTCTGCAAAAAACTTACAAGAATTAACTTGCTAAGCCTTCCCTAACTACTTGCAGAAGTGAAGAGTTTCTAGTTGCTCTTGTTACTGGCCCCTCCTCTGATCTGACTCACCTCAGATTCAGGTCTGGCTGCTGCACTCTGGGATTCACTAAGCAGTCTATCAACCTAGCAACTAATTGAAGCACAGTTGAATGTCCTTATGTCATTTTAATAACATATTTGTATGTATTACTAATCACCTATTAGGTTATTTTTAACCTTTCCACAGGATTATTTTTAACTTCTCTGTTTCAGTGGCCAATTCTAGCCAAAAGAAGTTCTCAATGACATTGAGAATGAACTGTGAAAGCCATAAGAAAGGAAACATGAATCCAAGGACCTATTAAACTGGCTCTGGAGTCAAAAAAAGGAAGAAAAAGAAGTAGCAAGTCAGCACTGAGCGATGCTTTACAGGATTGAGAGCTATTTTATTTTTTGAATTGGTGGTGGAGGGGGGTTCCATTATATCGAGCATAGTACAGAAGTAGTCCTGAACACTCCAGTCATCAGAGACTTTTCAAATACATATTATTAAATCTGAAACTGATAGCAAATCTTCCTGTCATTAATTACATTCCCTCCACTCTCTCATTCCTCTAGTTTCAATTAGCTATTATTGTTTCTTCAGTTCCCTTTCAAAACAGATATTTTGCAGATGTGTTGGCTGTAATGTGAGTAGTTATATTTTACTACAAAATGAAGTAAGCATTTGGAAGAGAATGTATGTAGGTTTATGATACCAAAAAAATATGCTAATATCTTTTGGGATGAAGACATCTATGTAAACACATGAGCATTGTGTAAACAGAAACTAAGCGTTGTCCTGCAGACCTCTACTTGATATCCACTCACCGAGAGTAATATCCCCACGCAGAAGAGGAATATCTGTGTTTTGTTTCAGATTCCTGCTTCAGCTCTAGGTTACTTTTTCAACAGGTAGCCCCATGTTTCTATTTCTGTTTCTCTTTTAAAAATTTAGAGTCATATTAATAATTCATTGCATGGATCATATCTGAATGCAGTCATAAATGATGTCATCTTTAGAAGTAAAAAACCATGAGCGACTTCCATTACATACTCAGTAAGTCCTCATTCTGTCTCAGTTTACACTTATCATGGGCTGTCAAACCTAATTTACTATCAGCTCCTTGTCAGAATTTTGCTTGATGTTAGATATCAAACAGCGTCCTTAGAAACTCAGCATGCCATGTGCTTCTTTAAGACAACGCTCCCTCCACCTTCTGGAGGATGCTGGAGAGATTGTGATACTTAGGATTTTGCACCAAACACAGACAACTAATCCACTAACTCAATTCTAAACAGTTTGTTTGAAAAGCAATCCCAAATGATTAAGTACTAAATAAATAAWTTGGCAAAGAGCAGAAATTCAAGGACAGAAAAATTAGCATTTACTTTTCACATGTGGTAATCAGCAGCAGTTTTATTTTTCTCCTTATAGGTTATTGAACATGATTGAACAAAAAAAAATTCTTTGAACAATAATTCAAAGAGAACAATAAATGATATATTCAATAAAGGTGATTCAAACACTTGCCATCAGTGCTGCTGATAAAGAAACCAAAACTTTTTAGAATAGCTATCTCTGACGTAGCTCTCTATTTTACAGAACATATATACTTACATATACTTGTATATACAAGTTTACATATACTTATATATACAAGTACATACTTTGTATGAAGTATAATTTCACTTTCCAGAAGAGATCTCCCTTATAATCTAACAAATTCTACCTCAATACAGCCTCTGTTAAGTAATGACCAGAGTATGCCACTAAAATGAATCTCAACTGCACTGTCTTATATTAAAAATGGCCCCAGGCAGGTATTAATATTAAAATAAAAAGTATATCAATAGAACCACACAGTTTTCAGTCCCATAACACATTTGTCAGGCCTGGCACATGGACAGCTTCACAGGCAGGAGGCAAGGTCCCAAACCAGAATGGGATACACACATTTCACGTATGTTCCACCGAAGGATATGTCTGTTTTCAGAAATCAGTGAGTTCTGCCCATCTGGAAATTCAGATTTTTTCATTTCAGTTTCCATGAYAGAATGCATAAGGCTTATCACTACATTTACTTAGGCTTCGTCTGGCAATGAGAAGTTTAATCACTTGAGCCCAGTTACACAAAAGAATAAAAATAGTTCAGGCGTGACTGTTACAGTATGCCTKCATTTTCACTCAGTTTTACTGCTTATTTTATCTTTCACGATTTTTCCCACCTTCTTGTGCTATGACACCCAAAGAACCACCTTAGCTAAAYACGTTACTAGGAAAACTTTCCGAAGTGCCGAGGTAGGGCACTGAATATACGAAGGCGCACCCGCAGGTCTGTCAGGTACCTGTCTGTGTGTGCACACCGCACACCGCTCCGACCGGGAGGCTGACTACTACTCGTTATTCCCGATAGTTGTAGTAAACACAGGTGGCCGCACAGTCTTGCCATAAACCAGATCACTAATACTACCTGGCTTAGAGATAACTCTGTAAAAAAACTAGATACACAATTTTAAACTCTTGGCCCTACTGACATTTCAAAACTAACTATTTCTCATAACATTCTACTAAAACCTGAAACTTCATATGTATTTTTTCAGGTGTGCAATCACAACACCTAGCAAAGGAAAATAACAAATTCACTCTGTATCAGATAAATCTAACTTCACAGGCTTATCTGTTATTTTGGAAAATGTTTGAGAAATAACTGCATTTGAAATTATATTAGCATAATTTAAAAGCATTCAAAGAGGAAATCTGCACAAAGACTAGGCAGAAAAGAAGAAAAATTCATAATGGTGTAGCATGGCTTAAGTCAGAGCACTCATTCATTTCCAGAGACTGCAGTATGTGTRTGGTTGTGCAACCTGCCAGGGAAACTCTGACCCTTGGGAGTTTTTTGTTTGTTTGTTTGTTTGTTTAATATGAGGTTATCTGACCTCCCTTTGGGATGTTTATAAGGGACTTTGGGTTTTCCCTTTACATACTAGATGACATAACATGYTTATTCTCCTCTCTCCATTGTTGCTTTGCTCTTGTGAGCTTTACAAAGCATGCAGTATTAAAAGAAAGTATTTAAACTACTCAAATATCCTTAACAGTAGAGCTAATAAATGTAACTCCCCAGTAGGAAGGSAATTATCTTTTTTTTCCTCATACGTGTTTTTAATCCCCCCCCTTGTATCTGGTCTTTGTCTCCTCTTGTGCACTCCATCAATAAGAAAAAGGCCTCAGACCAAGATGTTCTAAGTTTGAACCATCTGATTTGGTTTCTTAACATTAGATAACTATAGTGCTCTTTCAGGTTAAAGTTAATGGTTAAAATAAGTTTTGATGCAATCAGATGCAACTCTTCAAAATTAACAGGAAAGATTCATTTTTCCTAAAATATGATTTAATCTATATCATCAAGTTGTTCTGTTAGAAATGCTTATTCATACCTTACTCCAAATCTGTCTAGCTGAAGTATTCACATAGTTTTCACTAKCATCAAATCTATGTTCTTTTGAAGTAGAAGTATTTTTATGATGAAAAACACATTGATAAGATCCTAAGAAATAGACATTTTAGATGAAAGAAATCATCAGACTATTTTGTGCATTCTCCCATTAATGGGAGTGCTCTCTCTTCAGTAAGAACGAGGTGAGCTATACAAGTGTTACATAAATTCTAAGTGCACTTAGTGATTTTCTTTTTGTCAAAAAAAAGAATCAGTTTCTACTACCACTAGTTTACAAAAAGATTACAAGGAGAAATCCATAAAATTTCACAAATTAATTGAAAACAAAATCAGTTTCATACACACGGCTGAGCACATCTTCAGAAAAGTTCCTAGTAACAAAATAAGAGTAGATGCATAACTCCCCAAAATTTGCTCTAGTTCTTAAATTCAGTTACTGAAACATGCTGTGGATTTGCTCACTTTGGCTCCCTCTGATCCATGGGACTGCTAGTAACCAAAGAGAGACTCCTGCATAACTACAATACTGACGTTATGCTATACTTAACCTCTAGCAATTCCCAACAGTTCTCAAGAAACCATTGCACTCTTGGCAAGGAACTAAAAACAGCTGTTTAGAATACCAGGTTAAGAAAACAACACTGTGATCATACGCTTTCCAGGAACACAAAACGGGTAGAAGCTGAGAATGCACTGAGGAGATGAGCTTTAAATGGGCTGCCATGGGAACTTAGCTCTGCTCCCCAGATTCCAGTTCTCCTTTCATTTGCATCAACATTGAAATGAAGCATCTCTGATGACTATGTACAGTTACGATGGAGCAAAACTGGTTTAAATAAGGATAGAAATTGAGCTACAACAGCTTTAACAGACTTATTAAGTGTTGACAAAGTCAGTTAGATCCTAAAGCTCCTCTTTGCAGGGTTGATCCCTTAGGGAGGTTAGAATAATCAGTGCTGCAAAAAAATTTTCAGGAGAAAATAAAGGGGGGAATTGCAAAAAGAAGGGAAAAGCAAGGAATCAGTGATTTGGGGGGAGGGTATCTTTTCTGATTCTGCTGCTGGTAACAAAGGAGGCATCATAAGAAACTCTTCATTCACAGAGGACCTCCTTGTATTTGGTTACTACATTGCAGCAATGACATTGGCCAAATACCTTGACAGTAATGTACTAGAACAGATTCGACAGTATAAAGCAGACCTGCAACATTATTTCCAGTGTAGCTACACCAATTTATTTTGTCTGAGAATCTAGCCCAATTTTTATAAAACTTTGGATGAATCACATGCAGYGCTGTGCAGATGTAGTAGATATATCTCCACAGAATTTCTGGAAATAATACAAGATATAACGGCCTGATGTTTGAAAAAAGATCAGAAGGAAAATAACATGTGGTAAAGGACTGAAAATATTGGTACTTTCAAATGTGCAGCAAGATATACATCAAGTTTCAGAAAAGGAAACATTTCCTAGGAAAGATATAGTAATAATATACACAAGATTTTCAAGAGAGTATTTGTATCATCAAGCTGTTCAACACCATCTACCACTTAACAGTTGAGTACATGGTCTCCTTCTTCTCAAATTAGATTCGCGAATGATGTTACATATGGATTAAAATCATAACAAAGGACCAGATTTCTCAGTTTTATAACGATGCAGATGAATTGTTAACAAACGATCATTTAAAAGTCATCAATGCATTACTCATTAATCTGAAGAGAGAGAAATTACTAAAACTTGCCATCTGGTTTCTGAAAACAAATATTCATCATGCCACAGCGTTAGGTTCCTCCTCACACTTTTGCAAGACAGCAGCCTTGCTATTTCAATTCTGAATCTCACAGTTTCAATTCTGAGTCTCACAGAAGTGCATGAGTTTTAGACACACTGCAGCTGCCAGTCATGTAAGCAACATCTCATAAGTTCTTAAGTTACATCCTGATCTTGTTTGTGTTACAAGCCCTAAGCTCCTGGATGAAGTTATTTTCATTTAAAAAAAAAAAAAATATATAACCGTCAATGAAGATGATTTTGTCATGTATCCCAAAGGGTCTGAGATGCATCCTTATTTGTACACCACCACCACCACTGGCATTTTATAAGAATACAGAAAAAAAAGAAACATGCTCCTATATAAGATTATTTTCTAAAACATATGGGATAGGGCTAGGATAAAACAGGATGAAGACAGAAAGATGATGAGAGRAAATTACAAGCAAAACCAAGACAACAGCCTCCTGACCCAGATAACTGGGCAACATGGTAGTCAGCATTTCTGAGCTTCTCTGCTGCACTGCCAGGATCATGTTCAGGTACTTTATCATCCTGCTTGCCTGAGACAACAGGCATTCAAAATAAATTTTGACACTGAATAGGAAAACAGAACAAAGCAGAGAAATCTAATTAGAAGCTAACAACAATATAATTCTACTGAAACTCATCTACAGATAGACGCAAAATATTAAAAGAAAGGTTAAAGCAGGTTTCCCTGTTGACTGGAGTCCTATTAAGTTAATAATTAAAGAGTCTTTGGTTCTCATATGCCTGTGCTGTTTGTAAGAACTGGGTCTACGTACTAACACTGCAATTAGAATCACACACTGGCAAGAGGCAAAAGCTTCACAAACACCAGTTTTAATGTTTCCCAGTTGTAATATTTGATCTGAAATGGCTTAGATGTGCAGGAAATCCAAAATAGACTTGCAGTCTGAAAATCTATGGATATGACATGCAAAGACTTTTTTCCCCCCACTGACTGGGACTTAAAAACATCAAAAATATTAACATATGTAGCTTCTATCTTGTGGATATCTTTATTCTGAATTATCTATTATAAAACCTAAGCAACCTTTGTGCTTTTATTAATCTTATTTCTAGACGGTGCTCCTGAACATTTTCAGTGTGGCTTTTGCTGKACTGTTTTGAGGTCTGAAAAGTAGTCCTAGGTACTCCTAAACATGAGTTCTAAAGCAAGTAACCAGCTGACTAATTCTAAGAGGTGACCTAATTTAGAGATCCCTTGTGAGCCATTAATTAATTCATCATGTTGATTTATTCCATCCATTGCCTGCTTTGTCTATTCCCACTACTTCCTAAGAAAATTAAAAATTCTATTAATTATTAAAGACTAAAGTAGACCTGTGAAGTCTTTAATTTATTAAGCTATTTTTCATGGCTTACAAATACATCATACACAAGTGACTTCCCCATATCAGTTCTAATAGTAAGATAGCTCATGCCTCCAGTGCGGATATATGGATATATATTAGATATTCCAGTAGAATAATCCATTCTAAAAGACAGACTGAAAGTATCCCATATGCCAATTCATACCACTATTCATGAGCTACGAGTTGGAGCCCATTCCTCTGACTACAACTGAGGAAACAAAGTGACTTTAACAGACCTGCAATGTTTTAAACAAGGGTCAGCACATTCTGGAACAAAACATCTATTTCTCACTGTCCACTAACCGTGATACATGTATTCACACCAACACGTCAAGAAAACAATTTTACAAGCAGGCTGTATGCTTGAACACTGCCAGCAACTGTTGTTTATGCTAAAAAATTCATCGTGTCCAAATTTTGTTCGTTTGGACAAGCATGGTAAAATCAGAAGAGTCTCTCAATGAAGGTGTAAGTGGGTCTAGTATTTCTCCAAGCTGCAAGGGAAAAGTTCCTGTGAAGTGAAGAMTTAATTCCTCAGTTTTGGTACCAGCTTGTCTAAAGGCAAAGAAAAATAGAAAGCCCAGGATTGAAACTAAACAGTTCTTTTCTTACAACCAGTCTGTATTRCAGATATTACATTTGTATGACAGATACTACAGATAGCAATATATTTATACAGGAGCTAAAAAGGAATATTAATTATGTGTATTA
Organism: Rhea americana; assembly: GCF_003343005.1. Lineage (NCBI taxonomy): Eukaryota > Metazoa > Chordata > Aves > Rheiformes > Rheidae > Rhea > Rhea americana. The sequence goes on from NW_028186756.1 coordinate 10,291,046, forward strand.
ATTGTAAGTCTCAATTTGATACTTCACTTGGAACCCTTCTAACTGTCCAATGGCAGTGCTCTCAAAAAAAATTAATAATAATCTTCAAATATCTAGCTCTAAAGTTAAGTTTAATTTTGGAAATGAGTGAATTTTAAAGGCTCAGAATCAGAGAGGAAAGTGAAAGAAAACACTTCTTTAATATCTCATCCTTTATGGCAATTATATATTTTTCTTGTGGTCTAGCTTCATGGCTTTGCAAAGATTAGTGGGAACAGGAGTSTCATGGTGTAGAGCAGCAAAAGAGACACAGGAATCAAGGAGATCTGATATACCTTGCATAATGGCATGAAGCAGAAGTTTCTCAGAACAGAGGCTGTAAAATACTCCAATACGGTATACTTTCAAGCAGTGCAGAAATTTAGAAAATTCTGAGTACTAAGGTAYACACAATGTGTGTGTGTGGGGGGGAGACAGACAGACAGAAATTGAAACACATTAAAACCTTTAAGAAAATGCCCAGGTTAAATAGCCCTGATACGATAACATGTTAAACTTCCAAATTAGCCAGGTTAACTTCTCCCTTATATTGCTGTGTGTGGGAGTATCCACACTGAGCTTTAACGTGAATCATTGCGTTTTTTTCTGAGTGCTTCTACGCAATTAAGTGATATGAAAAAGACTGAAGCTGAATTTATTTTCAATTTGCTACTGCACCTAATTATCTGAGTTCAGATTCCAAGATTCACAARATTTACCTTTGATTCATACAACTACTGTTTTCTATGATATGTTAGTTATTTGCTCTTCAATATCATGCCTTGCTATGGAGCATTTATAACGCAACATCAGAGAAATATTCCATGACAAATGTGGTACATCAAAACCTTTTACAAAAATTGTTCTACAGATCACAGAGAGATCATTTGGATACATTACAGAAGTCACACCAGACCAAACTTTGAAGTACTACTATAAACTGAAAGCTCAGACTATAATAAAACTAGGCAGAGTTCTAAGCAATCTGGTTTAGATTTTCAGAAGAAACTGCAATTAGCTAACATTTACACTGCACATGAACAAATGAAGTTCACAGAAGTGAATCAAGCCTGATATACCTACATATGTCTCATTCCGGCCTCCGAAGTATTTCCTACAAACCAAAGGAAAAAAAAATAAAAACACAAATTTTAAGCTATTGCTGATTGTTCCCTACTGTTCTTGTGGCACTAAAAGACCAAAAAGACAAGTTTATTAAATATTTGTGTATTTAAAATGTTTAATATGCACTATATTTAAAGTCTGATAGATACTACAATTTGTTTTGGACTGCTTACAGTTCTTTAAGGATGAAGAGGAACAGTTCACAGAGTAGTTAACCCCAGCAATAACATTGTTCCAGTTCAGGATAAAAAACACACCCTGGAAATACTAAAGATCTTCTAACAAAGCTGTGTCAATAGACTAAAAAGAAAATAAAACATAGAATACAGAAAAGATTTTAGAAACCTTAGCTAAAAACAAGCAATTCAAGCAAGTGATTAAAGCTTTGGTAAATTCATTTACTTGTCATTCATTTGCAATATCCTAATACTCCAATCTAAAGTCATCTTAAAGTGGATTTGAACTGTTAYATGTAGTGGATTACTTAGGCACATTTAGCTTAGCTATGGAGTTCAATCTTACATTCGAAATACTATGGTTCAGATTATAGTTCAGACTGATCTATCAAAAAATAATTTAAATTGCTGGAAAACTATTCTACCTTCATCCTTAAAACATTACAGGTTGCCAAAAGTAACTCAAAGTGAGAACACGTGAGATCTTCATCTCACACCTACAGACCTCACTCAGTAAGCCCCCCCATCAATGGAAGAGGTAGCCTGTGCAGGTTCCTGAGCAGCAGCTCATTTTATGCTTACTGAGGTTACAGACAAGATGCATAAATTCTTTCTTTATTAATTCCTTCTTTTCTACATAAATAAAAATTCCAAAGCTCCAAGCATTCAACACCTGGTTGTATATAAGCATATGTATGAGTGTGTGTATATATATATTTTTCAAAATGAATGTGAAATGAACCTCCATGACTTGAAAATAAATCTGGATTTCAAAATAAAAATAGTTTCCACATATATTCTCCTCTCTAATTTCAAACAACACATGCTTTTATTATTATTGGCCCATTGAACTGTTCTCTCACAATCTGCAAAAAACAGCTGCTAACATGCACCCTAAATAAGGTATTTTCACAATATATAGAACAAGGTTGATCACTTACATACAACTGACTCAGGTTTTTGTTTCAGATAGGTCCTGCCCATCTCATGGATTTTCTGGTAGCATTATGCAAGGGATGTTAAGTAGAAAAGTCAGTATTAGGTCAAATGCAAACCCACAGCAGAATTAAGTTTCTGGATTATTGACTGACAACTGTGCTGGCTCCAGCACAAATCTAGTAATTTGCATATGCTAAAGATGCATTTCATCATTATCATGCACTGACACTGGTTGTAATAACTTCAAAAATAACATCCATGTTTCTTAGTGGAAAGGAATAATACTCACTAGCCTTATATAGTCATTGTTTCAATTAAAGCTGAAGTAAATGTAGCATATAAAGTATCTCTGTGTTTTTATTTTAACATGTATATTAAAAATCAGAATATCAGGATCCATTCCAAGATTATCTGGAACACCTTCAATATTCTGTTCTTTAGTGGAATTCATCCTAAAGTTTCCAATGATTTTCTTGAAGTTTGTTTTTCCCCTGCGTGCCACGCTGGCATGCTGCTGTGCTGTTGAGTTTTTGTTCAGTTCTGCTTTTTGCATTGAAATTGAGAGATGTGTGAATGCAAACAAACAAAAAWCCTTTCCATTTTAAAGCACTCAAAGCAAGAAAAATGATTATCTCCCTAAAGATCAGTCAATATTTTGGTAACTACACTGACATAATAGAAAGAGCTTAGCTCCATTGGATTCGTACCTGCCCAGGCAGCTGCAGGCTGCCACTGGACCAGCCTTAGCCTTCTCCATGCCAGACAAATTCAGTCTCCCTCATCCTCCCCTTGGAGACCACGTGCCCCCATATAACACCTGTACAGCCCTCCTCAGGATCCCCTCCAATTTCTAAGATCCTTCTTAAAGTGGGAAAGCTTATAAAGGTTATAGGCAGTATGTATGGGGGTGAGAGTGTGGGGAGGGTGCGTGCACACACACCCCAAACTGGACTCGGAGTGTCTCACMAGCACCGAGAGAAGTAGTATAGTAACTTCTTATGGTCTTACTTCTTTGYTCTATCATTATTTTGCATGTACTTTTTTGCCACTCATAACAATAAAAATTATTCCAAAAACAAGCAAGTACAAGAGTTCATCACCAAGTAGTACTTTATAATTCAGTTTGTGTTTGGCAGCAGCTGAGGGATGAACAGTCACGTTTAGACTGAGAATCCCCTATCATATACTTCTACAGCATAAACAAAAGGTATTAAAAGTCATTCTCTTTTGCACAGCAATGTGGGGTATGACATTATCTGATTAACTAAGAAAAGCTGTATCTATAAACGTGAAAACCAGAATGATATTATAAATATCAAGCTAAGCTGTATAAACTTAAGCTCTTTGAACTTGTAGATATCCTGGGTTGAATTTGTGTCCAACCTTGCAGGGTTATGCTTAGTCAAACGCTAGAATAGAGCCTGAGACAGATTAAACTTTTGTTTAAGATCTAGTAACAGAGACTTAAGACTCTTCCTGTCACATTTCAAATTGTAAAACCAAACTAAATAAATACACTATATTCCTACAAGATGTTTAAAATAAATGTTCTTTTCTTGTGTTTTATTAAAAAAAAAAAGATACACACAAAGCTGTGATTTTGCAGACAGCTATAAACATAGTTCTTAAGCTTTTAAATGTTACAATTTATCTGGCAAGATAATAGAGCTCCATTCTTCTATGTATAACTTAAGGAGCACACTAACAGATAAAATACACTGAAATCAACTGCAGCCTCAAAGGAGTTTTTTGCTTTACTATCAGCTTTAAAATGCTTCCCTGATTTTATGATAAGAGAGAGATAGAATAGGACAAAAGTAGAAGACAATAATGTTCAATTATAAAAAGCTTTATCCATTTGACTTCAAAGATTTTTGTTATTCACTTTATCTTACCCAAAATTAAACATTAATTCCTCTGAATTAGAATTCAGAGTGGTATCCTGAAAATGAAAAAAGTGCTCACATCAAACCACTCACATAAGTATCATATCTAGGTGAGAAAAATTGAGTTTGGGGTAAGAAGATTCCTTTTATTTTAGAATTGTATCCAGCACTGCTTTAATTTTGCACAAGTAGTCCTAGCACTCTTTACTTGTTAATATCTTCAATGCCTTCCATACATACTCTTTGGTATGTATAAGGGTTTGGAGACAGTGTTTCTATGGTCACTGGAGGTGTGTAATGCCATCTTACAAGTAAAAAACATTAACATCACACCAACAAAACATTTGAGTAATTTTATTAGATACATAAAAGTAGATTCCTCAACAAGGAGTAAAATTAGGCATTTTGTTGTTCTCCCTATTCAATTCTTAGTTGTAAGAGGAAGAAAAAAAAAGGCAAAAAAAAAAAAAAMCTCAATGAACATAATATTATCTCATCCAGAACTTCCCAGCTACCTCTGTCATATTTGATTTCTTTAAAAGTGGCATATAGCTTACATACTTTTCCCTTTACAGGGATAATTTTGAATAATCTAGCAGCATGAAGTACCCACTGTCACAACTGAAAGCTGAACAGGCTAGCAACACAGTACATGCTGATTTCCACACATTGATTTTGTTGAGGTTTTGCATTTTTCATAAACATCTTAGAGTTTAGACCAGAAGATTGTTGGAAAATATGACTGATTTGTACAGTTTCTTGAAACCTAGATACTTCAGGAATTCATTGCAGGTTGAAGTCATGTTAARATCATAGTGAATATTTCCTTTCTGCCTTTAGTTTTCTTCAGATCTTCAAAATCAAAGTATTGTCATCATTTTGTTGGCATTTCAGAAGTGCTTTAAAAAAATGCTTCACATTCTTAGCAAAGCAGTGCACACATTCAATTGCCAATCTCAAGGTTTTAGTTGAGATTAAAAATCATAGTTCTACAAAGACTGCATTTAAGCCTTAACTCCAAATGCCTACTTGTGCCATTTACTTACTCCAATTAAAAAACAAACCAGAAAAGAAATCCACACTGATTTCAAGGGCAATAATGGAACAAAAGTCTTTGTATTTTACAGTATTCAGGAACAAGAGACCACTTACTTTCAATTCAATCTTACTAGGATTGCATTTGTTCAAAATACCTAACATCACCAAATAATTAACACTATAACTAAAAAAGTAAGATTTACAGGTGCAGAACTGAGCTTTTCATCAACTGTGAAAAGTACTGTCTTTTATTTGTTGTAAACCAACCTCCTACCAGCTTCAAAGAATGCATCCTAGTTCCAGCATTCAGTTCCATGCTCACTTTCTATAAATTTTTGAAGAGCCCTAGCTTTTTCAGGKGCATGGCAGCTGCTGAAACCGTTTTAGCTGCTTTCATCCATACCTTTTCCCAATTCCATTATGTATTCTTGAGATGTAGCAAACAGAGCTGCGCACAGTACTCTAAACTGTGGAGTGCAGAGTTTCCATAGAGTGTGAAAGCAACACTTTGAGGCTTGAAGAGTCAATACAGTGTTGTAGGGGAACACACAGTGCACCAGTTCAAAAAGGAGGGTGCATAAACAGAGATCATTAAAATTATCCCACTGTAACTTYGCACTTGTTTCTCTTTAAGTAGCTGCCACGTCACAAATACTTTTTAGTAGAAACATGGAGATTTTGGCAGAGATTACTAAGTAGTGAGTTATTAGAAGCTGAAAATTCCAAAACAGAGAASAAAGGATAAACAAACTGTATTGCCATAACCAGAATTATCATAGTTGCCCTAAAATTCATCAGGTACGATGAAGCTGAACAATGCTCTGTAGAGAACTTGGGTAAAACTGAACATCAATCTCTAACTGCCTCATTCTGATAGACACCAGACAGGGAACAAATCTTGCCAAAAGTCAGTCATGAATCTTTCCTCATCTTTTAAAACTACAGCACACCTTATGAGAGTTTTCTCTAGGCAGCACCTACAAAATCTTAGGTCTAGCTACTTGAAACCCTTTGATCCCATGCAACTTCAAACACTATCTTAAGCTGCCTTTGCATTCAACTGGGAGCACACCTCCTGAAGGCAGACAAAAAGCATGGGCAGCAGCAAATCCATGTAACTGATTTATAAAATAGGGAAGTATGAAAAAGTGTCTTCAAGGGCTTTGCTGTTGTTTTCCCTCCTGTGCAATCTGTCTACAGCAAATCAAAACAGGAAAAAGAATCACAGAAATCATCAAGGCAGACTTTTCCACCAACCTCTGCAAAAATACACTTGCTGCTGTCAAAACTGTACTCATAAATTATGTAAGATTACAATACAGCAAAAATTTCCCAGAAATACATTCTGCATTTGGGTTCCACTCGCACACACTCACACCTACACAGCTGGACCTAAGGGCTGTGGCCATAACCATTCCTGTGCAAGAGGGAAGACAACAAAAACAACATCGGCCTGTGGACCCAAGCACCAGGCTGCAGCTGCTCCTCTCTCCTCTGCCGTACCACAGCCACTTCTCTTAAGGCACAGCAAGCACTACCTGTGCACAGCACTGTTCCTCAAAATAACTGCCAACAGCACAAGTACAGGAGGACACGAACACCGTGAGGGAAAGCGTCACAGCAGACTCTCCAGACTTAGGAAGACTTCCTATCAGCCAAGTCACCCCTCGACATAGCTCTCGCACTCCTGTTAGCAACCTACGCTTACTGCACAGTAGACTGCACAGACAAATGGTGGCATGGCCCTGGCTGAGATGGGGGCAGGGGTCTCTGCCTTGTGGGACCATGGTGTCAGCTCGAGAAGCAAGGGGAGGGTCACCACTGCCTCCATTCCTTTGCAGAAAGGAGAACATTCGCCTGCCACGGGGTAAAGAGGAGGCGTTCCCATCCAAACGCTCCCTGACGCGGGCTGGTTTTGTACTGCGGTGGTTGTTTTACTGCGGGGAAACGCGCGGAGCCAAACAGTCTGCTAGCCGGGCTCCGCGCGTCCGCCCCGGTCTGGGTCGGGCCCT
>NW_028186756.1:10302264-10384056 GCF_003343005.1 Rhea americana
GAGGCCGAGCTCACGCGCCGCCCGAGTGGTGTTTCCTGAGAGCAGCTCTCGGCGGGTGATCCCTGCCGCCCGCAGCCCCCGGGGCGCAGAGCCCCTCGSCTCACACRTGCTCATGCACCAAAGCAGCAGGGCCCCACAGCGTGGGCTGGTATCACTCCCGTGCAAGAGGGAGCGTGGGGGGACGCCAGCCACGAGCCCCCTCCCCACACCGACACCACCTGCACCCTGGTGCTGCCCGGCTCCCACGCAGCCTGCCGCCACCATCAGCCGCTCCGTGCGCCCACAGCCGCCCACGCGCCCCGCTCCGCCACCCCGCGCCCACCACCCCGTCCCAGCGCTGCTCYGCCGCGGCCGCGGGGCACCTCCTGCAAAGCCCCCTTCCCTCGCAGCAGCCCGCGGCAAGGCTCGCGCCTCCCCGACAGCCCCCGCCAGACCCCCCGCGCCGCCCTGGGCTGCTCCGGCTCACAGGAGCTCGCTCCCGTCACCCGCCCCACAAACCTCGCCCCACGAGCGCTCCCCAGCCCYGCGGTGGCAAAAGGGCCAAAGACCGCTGCAAAGCCCTTCAGAAACACCTGCTGCACACGCGCAGGGCCCTGCATCTCCTGCGGAAAGCGTCGCCGCTCTCACGGGGCTCTCGCAGACRCTTYGGGAGCCGGCACGCTCGAGACAAGCGGGGCAAAGCCACCCGGCTTGTAAACACCTCCAGGGCTTCTCTGCAAGCAGGTCACAGCCTTGCTGCCTCCTGCACCAGCTCACACATCACACCAGTCAGGAGACCAAACCACACACCACAACCCGCAGGGTCTCCGCATGGTTCACCAAACACCACAGAGAGGGAACACCAGCTTTTTCCAGACTCGCGCAGTTGGAGACTCAACTGCACAAGGCCCCGGGCCACCCTGTCAAACTGGACCTGCTTTGGGCAGGCCAACACACCTCCTGGCCTCCAGGTAGCCTTTCCAACCTCAGCTACTCCTGGGCTCAATCCCTACCAGCACAACCTCCGTGGGAACTTCTGCTCCAGCAGCTCCACACACTCTTCCTTGTCGCCACCAGGCCTCACCAAGCTGCTTCACAGACCACACAGCTACTGACCCTGCTCTGCAGCCCCAGTGTGACCGAGAGCCTCAGGGTATCTGCTCACGACACAAAACAGATGAAAAGCCCGAGCACTGCGCTCGCAGTCGCCAAGAACACCTCTGTTCCCTCTCACATCTCTCACCTCCCGCCAGCAGCAACTCCACAAGCAGCAAACCAGCTACTGCCCCTGTCTTCACAACACATCATCTCCATCTCAGGGCTGCAGGCCCTCAGACTAATAAGATCTCCTGCAAGCCACTGGGACATGAAAAATGACCCACCACTGCCCACCACCAGGCAGCACAGATCTCTGGAGGAGGACACAAATGCATCTGCACCCACTTCCTACACCCCAAGTGTCACCACGCCCACCAACTAGGGCCATACCACATTCCAGCTCAGTTGCACGCTGCTCGACCCTCAGCCTCCCCTGGACACATCACAGCACAAGCAGCACCAGCCTGTGGAGCCAGGCACCAGCGTGCAGCTGCTCCTCTCTCCTCTGCCGTGCCACAGCCACTTCTCCTGGGGCACGGCGAGCACTGCCCGCGCCCAGCACTGTTCCTCAAAATAACTGCCAACAGCACAAGTACAGGCGCAGGACATGAACACCGTGGGGGAAAGGCACCCAGCGGACTCCCTGGACACAGGAGGGCTTCCCACCAGCCAGGGTGCCCCCCGACGCAGCTCCCTCACACCTCCCACTCGCAGCCTGTGCCTACAGCGCAGCAGACCGCAGCACCAACGGCGTTCTGACCCCGGCGCAAGGGATTCTGGGTCGCACTCGAGCCCTGCGGGGTACGATGCTCTCCAGATGCTCCAGAATGCTCCCCTTCTCTTCCCACCCCTGCCAGAGACACGGTTCTGGACACACGACCGCGCTCATTGCCGAGTCAACAGGGCACACGGAGCTCCTTCCCGCCTGGGCCCCATGTGGGACACGAACGGGGGAAGCTGCGTTTAGCTCCTGCAGAAAGCACAGTCCCTCCTACAGCACACGGCCTGGTTCAGCTCCCACCAAATCCAAACTCAAAGCCTACAGGCTCCCTCACAACCTAGGAAGCTCCAGTGGGACTTGCTTTGCTTCYTCYRTGTGGGYATCRGTCTGGCTGAKGTGAGRGGGGGGTCTCTGCCTTGTGGGACCATGGTGTCAGCTCGAGAAGCAAGGGGAGGGTCACCACTGCCTCCATTCCTTTGCAGAAAGGAAAACATTCGCCTGCCACGGGGTAAAGAGGAGGCGTTCCCATCCAAACGCTCCCTGACGCGGGCTGGTTTTTTACTGTGGTGGTTGTTTTAYTGCGGGGAAACGCGCGGAGCCAAACAGTCTGCTAGCCGGGCTCCGCGCGTCCGCCCCGGTTTGGGTCGGGCCCTGCGGAGGCTCGTCTGCACGGCCCGCCCGGCTCCGAGAGAGACCTGCTCCCCACCRAGGGGCGCGCAGGAGAAGCGCACGCTAGAGCGARCMRCGGGGGGCTCCGAGACCACCCTGGCCCAGGGCGGCCCCGAAGGCGCCCGCAGGCCGCGCGCGCGCTCGGCCGCCCATTGTGAGGAGCTCACGACACCTCCAGGAGGTCTCTGYGCCCGCCAGCGATGTCACAGCGCCGCGAGGGCGGCCAAGGCCCCCGCTGCCGGGCGGCCTCATTTGTGCACACAGCTTCGGGAGCACCGGCAGACATGGCTGGCTGCTCTGCATTGGTGTGCCTTCTCCTGTGTGCTCTYGCACACGGGTTCCCCCTGCGYGGGGAAAGAGAGGCTTCAGCATCGCCTGAAGGTACGTACACCAACGTAAAGCCTCCTCTCCCCCACCAGCATGCTCTGAGGGTGAACTTCCAGGGGGAAGGCAGCTTCCACTGGTGCCCAGCAGCCCCTGGGGCACAGGGAGCCTAGGGGGGTCCCCTCCAGAGCCGAGAAGGCTTCAGGAGGAGCTCCGCTGCAGACACCTGGCTTTCCAAAGCCCTCTGCGCCACCCTCCCTGGGCACTCACGAGCAAGCATCTGCCGAGCCTCGTCCCAGCCCTGCTGGGTCTTGCTCATGGTGGCAGGCTCCCGCTTCCCTTCGTCCCAGGGGCAGGAAGGAGGGGGCAGGAGAGGAGGAGCAACTCCACCAAGAAAAACGGAGGGTAGAAGGGAAGAACAGGGGTGTTTTCTCAACGCACAGCACCAAACCAGTACACCACAASGCATCTCGCACGTGCTGGGATGCCATGTCCCCACGGCAGAAAGACACATGCCGCTGGCTCAGGTTTTTCACACTTCAGCCTTCCTCTTCCTACCACCTTTGGCTTACTGCAGCACACACTCTGATCTCTGTCCATTATTTTGCAGCATCCTTCCCCAAAGGCTTTGCAGATGACGACCCTGGCGTTCACACCACCCTCTTCACAGTATCGAACATTGTGACCCTGAGCGCCCCTGTGGTCGTCTTTGCAATCTGCATTTGTCTTTGGTACCGCCTCAACTCCGGCAAAGAAATGTAAGGTTTACAATTCACATCCCTTACAAAGCGATAAGTTGCAAAGCAGCTCCCAAGCTGGGCACGTCCCTAGCCTTAACCTCTCACAACATGTCTCAGGGCCCACCCAGAGCAACTCCCTTGTAGCGCTGACCCACAGCACCACAACCCTTCTGCTCCACAGCTGGCAGAAGGATGGCCAGAAAGCAGCAGCCAAGCGTGGACCTGAGTCAAGGGCATGGAGCCACCACTTGCAGGGAAGGAGACAGCTGCCCTCAATGGGCAGCAAATAAGATGCTGAACGGCTTCCAGGAATTACCTGCAAATGGGTTAAACCCAGCTACTTAGCACCCTTCTCTTTGGGGGGGGTTGGGAGGAGCCTCTCTTGCCAGTCTGCTCTCGTGGCCCGGCAGAAGGAACAGCACAACTGCAAGGCACTGTTACAAAGTGGCACGAAGGRCTTACATTCAGCCTGCCCATACCTTCAAGGCTTCGCAGAAAGCTCCCAGGCTGGCATYSTAACCCTTTCTAAAGGCGGCACACCCGACCAAGGAYRCAGAGTCCTGCTAGTCTTCCAGGGGCTTCCCTCGGCAAGCAGAGCACAGCACAAGCTCCCTACTAGCAAGCCAAAGKGCTTGGCTTTAGCCTACCTAAAGTTAACACACTACTAGTCTGCCTTTCAAAAGAACAAGTAAAACCTCTCTGTACGATTCCCAGGTCTCCAGAGGATGACGCTGAGCGATTTGCTCGCCTGATCCTTGGCCACCGCGGAGAGGTGAGTTTGCTTCTGCCTCCACGACAAAAAGCTCCATCTGAGCAACTCCCTTCAAACCTCCCCCTCTTCAAACCAGCACAAAGCTCACCTGCTGATGTTTTGTTCCCAGTATCCCACGAGCCTGCAGTGCACCTGCTCCAGGTGTGCTTCTCCGAGCGCCGAAAGCATAGCGCTCGGCAGCAGCTGGGATGACGAGGATGAAAATCCATATGGTGGCCTCTTCCTTTTATCCCTGCCTCCTACCCCAGAGTTCAGCAGAAGCTCTTCTGTTGGCAGGTAATCACCACCACAAAAGCACAAGACACGTTAGTCTGACTATACTGTGCCCCTTTCAAGGGCATGGTTTGGGGGGCCTCTTGGGGGGCTTAGAGACATATTCTCCCACTCCCTTTCCTCTGGGGCTGGCCAATAGGCCCTTCAGAAAGCTACTGCACATCACCACTGCTTCCATTTCAGTGCTGCAGCACAGGAGAACATCACGGATGCAGGCGCGCCTGGCACTGATAGACCCAGAGGAGCAACCAACATCGAGGCCTGAGTGGGCGGCCGGCCGGGCTGGGCACCCCGACACTGGGCGAGATGGGGGTGTGCGGTGGGAAGCGGGCATCGGGGCCACTGAGGCACAGCAAGAGCAACACCAACGCTCCAAAGCGCCTCAGCCAGAGCCCAGCAGAGCCCCGGCGAAGCCCTGGCCTGTTTGCCCGCAGACCCACCTACTCACATGCCCGTGACTCCGCTGCCCGACACCAAGAGTCTGCTGCTGCTGCCCAGCCCCAGCACCTGCTCCCGCGCACGCTCGGGCACAGACTGTGCCGTCCCTCCGCCCCACCTGCCCGCGCTGCCCTGCTCCATTCCAGACTGCACCATCGCCACCCTCGGCCGCCTGCACCGGGAGGCAACTGGGCAATAAAGATCAAGTGGAGGCAGAGCTCACRCGCTACCCGAGTGGTGTTTCCTGAGAGCAGTTGGAGACTCCCAGGCCACCTTTTCGAGTTAGGCCTGCTTTGGGCACTTGCTGGCCTCCACGTATCCTTTCCAACCTCATTTGCTTCTGGGCTCAATGCCTTCCAGCACAACGTTCATGGGCACTTCTGCTCCAGCAGCTCCTGGTTCCTTCCAGCCACCAGGCCTCATGTAAGCTGCTCTACAGACAACAGAGCTACTGCCCCTGCTTTGCAAACCCAGTGCAACCGAGAGTCTCAGGGTATCTGCTTTTGACACAAAACAGCCCCAGCTCCACCACCCCAAGCTTATTTAAGTACTGTTTACTTTCAAATTAGAAAGAGGAAGTGAGTGACACCATGTCTTTGAGCCAATGCTAGTTTCTCAACAGAAAGGCATTCTTTTGCTAATAAGAGGCAACATGCTTATATGTCCAAAAACACGTGACTCCCTCTGAAAGTCTGTAGTGCAGAGAAAATAAGGCTATGTCTATTTATTGCAAAGTGGGGTCGGGAGAAGGCAGCTTGTATGGCTGTGTTTTTTTAAACGTCATATTCCCCACATGTTTTACAGCCAATTGCAACAGATACTACTAGACATATACATGTACTGCTATAATGTAGCTGTAGAGAGTACAATGAACTCTAACAAAACTTTACGAGAATCAAAAAAGCTCTGCATCTTCAGACATAGGCTTTATCTCATTAAGTGAAAATGTTGCTGACTCTTTCAAGAGGTAACTGCACTCTAACATTTAATTTTTACAGGATCGTAATGTAACACTAGTGCTGTATTGTAATGAAAAATCTGTCTTGCTGTTCCAAACAATTCCACGATCTAAAGCTGCATTTCTTCTGTTTGGATGTCATTGATGTCAAGGCCAAAACTCCTTTTACTTCAGCGGGCTCAGAATGAAATAAGGAGAGCTGCATATTACTTCACATTTTCTTTGTTATTATTAGGAAGATAAACAAAATGTTTAAGAAGATACTGCATAAACATCTAAAGGAAGCCTACATATGCTTCAGCAATTTTAGTTCAGTAGCTTTTGTTTCTGTAAGCCAGATCAATGTTAGAACAAGGTTGAATTGTTTGATGTGCCTTATGATAAGATATTCTTGTAAATAGCAGAAATATTTTTCTTTATCTCCATTTAGGCTTATGAAATTGTATATAGTTACAGGCTTTTTGAGAGCAGAAGAGGAAGGAGGGTTTTGGTTTTTTTAGGCTGCACTCATCAGAAGTAATTAGGATAGCAACTGTGGTCTCAGGCTGAAAATTTAAGGGGCATAGGGTTCATTTTGCCTTCTTTTGCTGAAGTACTATACATCAGCGTAAGTATATGCAAAAGATTCCTCAGCCACATTAATATAGCACCAACTTGTCCTTATCAAGATGAACTGGAATCTGCACTAGTGGAGTACATTAACTTGAATAGAAATCAAGAGAAGTGGAAAGTATCAGTGGCTCCAAAAATGTATATGATCAAAAAATCTCCCATGCAAAAGTCATTAGATCTACATTTTTTCAAGAATAAAAGCATATAGCTTTATTTCAATCTATCTTGTCTGTAATATAAAGAGACAGGTAATCTGGGACTAGTTTGCAGAATTACTTTAAATGAGCTGTATTCTTCAGCTAAGCAAATACATATGAAATTTAAAGACTCAAAGTTTATGGTCAACTCAATATGGGTGGTAAATTATACAAGTTTAGCTGCTCTTCAATGACAGAAACAATAAAATGTAAAATATTTGTTCATCATAGAAATTTTACATTTCATAGTTAATATTTTTCCAGTGCAGCAATTCATTTTGCTGATTAAAAAAAATCTCATTGGTCTGGCCAAAGTTAAATAAAATACAGGATTAAGTATTTAAAAAATGAGTTCCTAAGACCTTAATTTGTATTAATGCCCCCTTTTAAAAGTTTTTGACAGAATTCCATTCATAATGAAATGTTCAGAGGTAATTATTTCTCTTTCTTCTCTGTGAATTATGAGAATTATTTATATACTCAATCTTAATATCATAGCTTCATTGCCTAATAGGAAAAATCCACAGGATATGAATCAATCCAAGAAAGAATAAAAATCTTTTTTTCTTTTTTAAAAAAAAAAAAAAAAAAAAAAAAAAAAAGATGAAAAGATTTCTAATGACATAAAATCCACACTGCTGCGGGCTGTGCTTGCAAATCAGAGTTCTTGCTACGTAACTCAAAGCTACTGGTTAATACTTCTAGTCCCCTTGCCTATAAAGCTATAAACTGCAATGCTATAATGATTAGTTAATGAAATAGTGGAGTGCTAATGAGGCTATAAGAAATGTAAGTTAAATTATTAATTAAAAAAGGTAAAGAAAAAGTAATGGAAGTAGCAAGTTACATGGCCCTTTTTGTAAAAGTATGGTCAAAAGATATAAACCTAGCAGCAGTTTAGCACCTAGCCTTCAGCCTGCGGTCATATTGTAATGAAACTCCTGACATTACAAATACATTCATTTGACAGTTGTTCTCACTTATAAAATAATGGGCCATGCACAAAGCTTATTACAAATTGCAGATAAGTTGTAAAAGCCATAAAAATTTCTACTGACATTTATTGCCAATGAGTAGCTTGAGGATGTTGATACATATTGATAACAGTCTGCTTTGTGACATTTTGAAAGTTTACTCCTAATTCTCTTGCAGAATATGCAAAAATATTTTTTCCTACCATACTTTCAAGTCATTAAGTTATTGCAATACACATCTGCAGTTTTAATGAATTTTTACCTATTTCACAGATATTCTTCCATATATTTTATATATACAAATATATACATATATATATATATATAGAGAGAGAGAGAGAGAGAGTGTTTATCCCTAAAAGATGTATTTCTTCAGACAAGAAAAAAAGAAGAGTAAGTTCTCATGAGCACAGAGGTTAATTATAACTGCAACAAGAATTTGTTTACAAGCTACTTATGCCACCAACAATAAATATTAGTGATAATACATTTAAAATCCTTTGACAGATGAGCAAATATAATATCCACCGCTATGTGCACCTGTGTGTACACATATGCATACCTACATACAACACACACACAAATACACACTTTTATATTTACACACACACACACACCAGACAAGCTAGAATGGAAGTAGGACTAGCTGCACTRCCCATAGTTTTATTTATTGTACGGCAGCACCTCTGGAGTCAGCTGTCCTTTTGGAATTGCCTTCCTCGGTGTAGGAGGATTCAGTGATGATCTCCTAGCACACACAGGTGCTCAGTCTTTGGCACTGCTGAGGGCAGAGGCTGTAAGYCCTCCTTCTGTTCCCTTGAACCAGAGCTGGTAACATTTTTTTAAAAACATTTAAAACACTTCAGTGTTTTATCATTTTTAATTACTTCATCTGAGACCTGTCAATACTCCATCTTGCCCCTTTCCAAGATATTCAAATTTAAGAACTTAATTATTCTAAACGTGGGCAGAACACTTAAAATCTGTGGACACTGCATGTTTACTCTTCTCTGGATCCTTTAAATTTTGGAGTACAGATCTTGTTTTAATACAGCAGTAGAATATCTGGAAAAGGCAGTGTTTGTGGGAACTGAAAAATTTTAGTTACTATTTCTGTCATATGATCAACATCGGTATTTTTTGTTGAGTTTTTTTTTTTTTTTTTAAACACTACCATGACAATTTCTGAACATACTTTACAATGTATTAGTACTAGAAAGTGTGTTTCATCACTTCTGAACTTTCAAACAAGTAGATTGGGCAAAAACGCAGGGAGGTTTCTTAAAGGAGTTTAAAAAATACTGAGGGAAGGTTTTATCCACCACAGATGGAAATACTAGCGTACTATACTTAAAATCCTTTGACAGATCAGAGAATACTATGTCTATCACCGTGTGCATATTTACAATGGGCATTACTGTACAAATCCAGTCATTGGTTTATTGTCTCCAGTTCCTTTAGGAAATGTCACAAATCCACAGGATGTCCTTCAGCATTATATTTTGCATTTGGATCTTTTGATTTAAGAGATGAAAGACAAAACTACACTTACCCAGACAGTTCCCAAGTGGCTTTACATCTGTAAAAGCCTAGAAATAAGGTTAAGCTATTCTACTCAGTATACCGTATAAATTATGATCAATAATTTTTCCCTCAKCTCAAAATAACCACTGGGGCCCTACAGTCATTCCCCTGAAAATCCGTAACCCATGCACAGAATACTTGTCATCTGTTTTTTAATGTTATTATATAAATTATACTGCTGCAAAAATGAACCTTTTGAACAGCAACTGCCATAATACAGACACTGACCGACCGTCAAAAAATATTTTTAAAACAAATGGTAGTGAGATACTGGCAAAACATGATGATTGCTTTAAAGTGAGAGACAATAAAAATGAAAGAAATTACTTGAACCTTAAAATGCTTTCACACTGCTGTTTGCAASAGCTGTTTTATAAACAGTAGGTCGTGTGCTGTCTGCTGTTTACGTACAGTGTAGACTCCACAGTAAAAACCGGGAGAGAGGAATTTGGTCCCAGGAACATGAAAAGGCAGAACAACTACCTTTGTCATCTACATCCTAGTCTTTCCAGAAAATCAGTTGTTTACCACAGATCACCTGACCAAACATGTTTGTGTAAGTTAACTTGTTATAACACATGCATTAGCCATCCTATTGCAAGCTTCCTCTGGGATGAGGGTCAGCTAAAAGTTGAACACTGACTTTTGATTTCACTTTACTTTTGATTTCAACCTTGTCATGGAAATCCCGATCCTGAATATTGCCCAACAAATCCTTTCCTGTTCAACAGGCTGAACAACAACTAGRAAAAGTCCAATTATAATAATTTGTGTATTATTCCACTGAAGAAAGTGSAACAAGAGGAAGAGGAAGACGAATCACCCTGACAGAGCTACACATTTGCAGTAAATTGCCAGGCCTGTCAAAGCCGCTATTTTCAGGCTATGGAAGGCCATTGACATGTTCTTTTAGATGCTAGTTTTGGAGAAAAAGGTCTTTCTCCAGAGCAGAAAAACACTTTGAGAGGCAGTGGGGTCATCCACAGTCCTCAGCCACAACTTAAAACACTGCTCTGGGTAGCTTGCTTATTATTAATGTAGTTTTTCACTCACAGATAGAACTACCCATGTTCCTGAATTAGTTGCTTGCTTTTGTTGCACACAAAATGGAATCACTAAAAAAAGAAATCAGAAATAACAAAAAGACATTAACATTCTGACCAAAGAACTATTTTAAAGAAAGCTTTTCCTTCCCTTTTATGAACTTCCTTTAAAAATTAAATCTTAATTTTTCTACTTTTCCATCCATAAAATATTTTATTTACACAAGTTGAAAATCTGAGACAAATAGCATCATCAATATTGAAGTACATAATAATGAGGAAGAACCCCTCCCATCCCCTTCTAGCAAGCCATTTAGTCATTCTTGAGGTCTGAATATAGCTATGAAAAACACAAATGCTCTAGGTTATTTCTASTTATTAGAATACCCCAACTCAGGAGTAACCAACTTGCACATTCTTTCAATACATTACATAAAATCCACATCTAATCCTGTTTCAGTACTCCTGCAATGAATTCTGTATAGGATGAACTCCAAAATGACTGCCTTTGTTTCAAAGCAACTTTCTTCGGATTTCTGTCGCCAATAGAAAAAATAAATTGCACAAGATTTTAAACCCACTGGACAATGTCTGAGGTGTAATCTCTGACAACATATGCACAG
This sequence comes from Rhea americana, assembly GCF_003343005.1. Taxonomy (NCBI): domain Eukaryota; kingdom Metazoa; phylum Chordata; class Aves; order Rheiformes; family Rheidae; genus Rhea; species Rhea americana. The sequence continues at coordinate 10,313,270 of NW_028186756.1, forward strand.
TTCTGAAATGCTCCCTGATCTTCGTTTTGAAGAGATTCAAAAGAAATAAGATGGACTCCAACAAGAGTTACTGCTTTCATGAAGGAAGTCTCTCTCCCCACACTTCTCACGGCTCAGAGACAAAGTTAACTTTTGCCAACGGCTTCACCCATGTGATAGCGAGGGCATAATAAGCATAACAGTGTAAATTATTTTGCTGAGCTGATTAAGCATAGGCAGGCATTCACTGCAAAAATGCCTATGCTGTTTCAACAATTTGCAGTGTTCCAGTTCCTAGTTACTATCCTGCTGACAGAAGTTATAAACATGGAGGAGTCAGAAAATTAAATATACTTTGAAAGAAACTTTCTTCTTGTGTTACACCTGACTCTGCTGGATTCCCTATTCCTAAAACAGACTAGGAACACTGAAGTGATTCATCCTGTTAATTTTTTAGTGTACAGTATAACAGATGGTCAGAAACACAAGGTGAAATCGAGTATCTCTCATTGACAGTTTTCCCTGGCAATACTCACGAGTCAATACTTGCAATTTTTGAAAGTGACCTTCCAAAGAGTGCTACACTTCTTACATGATGAAATATGAAGACAACATTTCCTGCTAGCCCTTATACTCCCCTCTCCCTATCTCAACTCCAACAGCTCAGGTTCAACAGGCTCTGCTCTCTCCCAAAAGCCAAAGGAAAAAGAAACAACATTTCTCTAGATCCACCAAATTTCCTTTTACACAAACACACACACAGTTTGGCAATCATTATCCCAATCAACTGGGTGCAGATTGCAAAACTTTCACCAGTTCATTGCTAACATGCAAAAGCTTTTATATACCAGTACAAAAAAAAAGGGGGGGGGGGCAGTGAAATAGGTGTAAAACTAGTATCAAGGGCTTTGCACAGCAAGCCACTCTATTAAAAATTAAAAGCAGTAGCTCACAGTCAGTACAGTTACGGATAGTCAGTAATAAAAAATTTCATGAAACCTTTTTGTTTAAATCATTTTTTAAAGATTTCACAATAGCTACATTTTATTAACATACAAGAATCTTGCTATTTTGCTTTGAGATTCACTCCCCTCTTTTCCAAGAGATAAATATTCTTTGCTTCACATTACATAACTCAAAAGATCCACACCAACAACAGCTCTGCAATAGCCTGCGTTTTGTGATAGACCTCCAGATTTTTTTGTGGAGAAGATGAATCTAAAAACCATTTCAAGCACAACTCTCAAAATTGCATTTCTATGCCATCACCAATTTTCCTTCCAAGATAAAATATTTCTGGGAGCATTTATATCTCAGATTTTCAGGACACTTTTCCTGCTTTCTTCCTAGCTATTTTGCCCTATGGAAGTGAATAGCAAATATCATTCTAAGAGACTAACTTATATCTCCAACAGCTGGAACTTATCGTCTGGATGAATCCCAGGGAGCAGAATGTGTGGCCCATTCATGAATACCCTAAGTTTCTCCCTTTCCAGCTGGGTTCTCAGCTCTGCTTCAAAGATCTCAGTTTTGGACCTGGATCCACTAGCTTACAATTTCTTTGTCCCTTAATCTACATCAATGGCAAAGTTTTCCCCTTCATTTGATAACAAAGATATTGACAATATTGGAAAAAAAGATAGGCAAAGGAGACACTGACAACTATATTTTTACTCACAACTTCATCCACCCTAGGAACTTGCCATTTCCCTCTTCAGCTGATTCCTGAACATTTCTGCTCCAACAATCTCAATAGTGAGATYTGTAAAACCAAAGATAGCCTGAAGTGGATCACATATCTGTGTCTTTCACTTCTTTGCTCAATTATATTCCTTACATTCATTCATGAATGCATATAAATTACAATAAAACATTTGTTTTTAATTCAAAGGTGTCAAAACATCAATAAATGCACATAGAAATATTTTGCATATTGTTAACAATAGTTTTTGAAATAATGCTATGATGCTATGTACAGATGAAATTTATATGATTTTGAAAAAAGTCATGTTTTAAAAGTTTAATAAAAATACTTTGTAATTTAAGATGACAGACCTTTCATAGCTCTTAGAGAAAAAGCACGTGTCACAGCCATCCTTAATTTTAAAATAACTGAACAGATTTTTTTTTTTTTTTTTTTTTTTGAGGGGTCTATTTTTGAAGGTTACCACCATCACAAAAAACAGAAGCCTTCTTTCCACAAGCCAAATAGGAATCTATGCAATATCCCATAAAACAGCCTGCCAATTGTTTCAATTTGAAGTTTGGAAGGATTAGAGGTAGTTCATTCTTTGCTCTAGTATGCTCTTGGGATGCTTCTGCCTGGTTTGCCAAAGCCATACAAAATTGTCTGCGGCAATTTTATAGTATTTACCATTGCCACTAAAAATTAACCTGAACCACCTAAGTCATTTTATTTATGAGTAGAGAAGCAATTGAAAAAGGGACACTAGTGGTAATTCCTTGATTACCAAATTGTCTGTTTCAAAAAGTTATTTGCCTAAGGTCATTTGAAAAATGTATACCACAGACAACAAAAAAGAACATAACAGATAAAAGAAGATGGGACAAGACTGCCAATATTTGCAAACAGCCATAGACAGTACTGGCAGTCATACTGCGTTGCTGTCAGGGCTCATAAATTAAGCAGCTCTATGTGTTGCAAGTACTTGGATGGTAGTCCTCTAAGGAACACAGATTTTATAGGCAGTAGTAATGGAGATTAAGTAGCTCTTCTCTTTCCACTGACTCACTACTGAATCAATGCCCAAGCACTGGTAACAAGGTAACTGGGGGACACTATACTGATCATTGAAAGCTAAAATAGAAGTTCTAGGATCCAAGTTAATTAGGAACACTTCTGGTTTCTTTTTGTGTGAACATAAGCATAAAAATCTAGAACTAAAGTGCTGTGCAAATGTTGAATTTGGTAACTGCTTATTGACACCCAAATCCTTGCGGTGGTTCCGCGGCTAGCTCCTGCCTACCCACTATCCCAACCGACTGTGCGATTTGTGGTACCCTGTAGCACTCTCTCAGGAGCATTTTATTGTGCACAGAGAGACAGCAAGTGGTACAGATTAAGAGTAAAAAGCAATTATTTATTGGCTTATACACTCAATGTACAGTTAGGAGTAACAACCCTATACGCTAAACACCAACATAGGCACCCCACACCTGATAAGGCATCTGATGAGTCTGAGCAAGGCAGCTGTAAATGAAGTGAGGAAGAGTCAACCTCCAATGCTCCTCGGACAGGAATAATCCTCAATATTGCTGAGTTGCTTTCTTCTGATTCAGAGGGTTTTTTCCCCATGTTAGGGTTTCATTTCGCTAGTTTTTCCTTTTAAAACTTTAAGCTCCATTCTATTGCCATCTCAACAAATACACTTCTGTTTCTACTTTTCTTAACTAGCATAGCTTTAGCTTGGCATCTTTAAAACATCTTAATTTTTTCAGTAAAACTGAGCTCAGGTCACATTGCTGTACTGCACTGAAACAGGCCTTGGATCACAGACAGCTGAATCCCTGGGCTGAGGGCTACAACCCCGTTAAAATTGCTACATGTCTTCCTGGTAGCAATTCGGTCTCAGCAAATGGGTGCTGGAAAATCTTGCCTATATACTTGTCTTAACTGAAAAATACTGGATTGCTCATTTTCCTAGTTTTAACTATGATCAATACGAAACGTATGAAGTAATAGAGCATTCTGTAATTTAAACATTTATAATTTGCACTGTACAATCAGAAAACTATGTTGTATAAGTCCATCACAAGACAGAGGCAGTTAATCAGAAAAGTTTAGTGAGCTGCTTCAGTGAAAGTTTAGTTTACTGTTGTTGAAGTGAATTTCAAATGCAGCAGAGAACATGAGCCCAGCATTCATTCTCGTTCAGTGGTCCTGCTCAAATATATCAATGGAAAGGATGTACAGTCTAAATGGGTCTATCTTATCAACATATACCARTATCTTAAGGGAAGGTGTCAAGAAGAYGGGGCCAGACAATTTTCAGTGGTGCCCAGCAACAGCACAAAAGGTAACAGGCACAAACACACACAGGAAGTTCCTCCTGAGTATGAGGAAGAACTCTATTGTGAGGCCACGGGAACAGGTTGCCCAGAGAGGTTGTGCAGTCTCCTTCTCTGGAGATATTCAAAACCCACCTGGACAGGATCCTGTGAAACATGTTTCAGGTGATCCTGCTTGAGCAGGGAGTTTGGACTAGATGATCTCCAGAGGTCCCTTCCTACCTCAATCATTCTGTGATCTCTATGAAACTTTGAGGCATACAAGCCCTTTTTCCCCTATGATATCTAGTCTCTTCTATTATCATTTGTGAAGATTACACATTTGACTTTTCCTTTTAGACTCATGCTCTATTCTGCTCTGTGYGCTCTCTAATGTTTTAAACTCTGATATTGGACCATATCTTAAGCCTCCTCCTCACATTTATATCCATAGAGATCACAAAAAAAGAGGAATTATTATGCAACTCTGCTAATGATAATAGAGTACGCATTGTTTTTCCTTAGCAATACACTGCTGCGTTGTAGAGACAAACCTTTAAAGTGGAATCAGCATATTTTGGGTTCCGATCTGGGTTTTGAATCAGAGGTTATAAACAAATCCAACAAAAAAGTTACACCTAAAAAACCCACAACACACCAAACAACAGATTTGAAAGATTTCCTATGGTTCCTATGGTTTATCAAAACTGGGAAAAAAAAAAAAAAAAAAAAAAAAAAAAAAAAAAAAAAAAAGTGGTGGTAACAGATGTGTGTTCCTACTGGCCTGATACAATATATAGTTTTTCAGATTTTTTTTTTTCCCAGCTGAGAAGACGAACACCCCTAGGGCACTACAGAGACTTTTACTGTATCCACAAGTTCCCATGCTTCTGTACAACCTAAGCTATTTTAAAAATCAAGCTTTCTGCACCAAATTAAGTCACAGCAGAATTAAAAAAAGAAAAAATAAAGTGTCCAAGGTCAGTACAAGTAGTAAAACAGTGCTGCTTCTTATGGGGAAGTACGGTGGTAACAACACTCCATTTGTGCGGGTTTTGTCTTATTTTCATTCTGTGCCGAATATACAAAAGGTCAAAATAAATTGCCTAGAGGCATATCACTAGCACAAATTGTATGCCTCCTGTTGCCTAGACATCATAGTGGTTTCTAAATTAGTCTACTTAAGCATTGAACACCATGTCTGACTTTATAACAAACCACACAACGGGATTATTGTCCTGTCAGTCAACAGAGGATGAGACTGAATTACAACTTCTCCCTGTTCTGTAATGGTGGTCATGTGAGGTCTTATAAACCCTCCAAAGATGTGGCCCAATTCAATACAAAAAGTTTGAAGACATTGCTTTTAGTTGGTTAGTGTTCTATACAATGTGTGTGTTAAGACACAAGTTTCAGAATTGCCATGTCTAATACTGTTACATTGACAGAACAGAGACTATTTTTAAAGCACTATTGCATTCACTATTTGGAATTAAATTTATTTAGAGAGGACACTGACCACAGGAAATTAGAATGGTTAGTTATAGAACCACTATACAATAATTTTAACATCTCATCCTCATTGAAGAAAAGATGTAGTCATGGGGAAGAAATGTATGACATAAATAACAATGCGTATTTGTAAAAATAAACGCAGTAGGAGAGATCTCCATTCATATCTCTTTATAATATCATCAGTTTGAAAGTGAGGTATTTTTTATTTCAATTATAAATCTACAAATACTTAATATATTGCAAAGAATTTCATCCTATTTATGAAATGCTTCTAAGCTATTTTATTGCAGTCTAACAGGAAATGGGACACACTGAATAATAAGAAATCATATGAAGACAAACATCTTAATTAGCTAGATTCACTATAATACTAGCACAGATTTTTAGCACTATTACCAACTATTTCATTTAACAACTGAGTTGGAAATATAGTCACCCTGTAAACATATATTGCAATATTTTACAATGCAGGAACCTAATACTATTCCCATTAAATTCTGACTATAGAAAGAAACCTTACCCAACARGCAAAAACAGCTATAATTCCCTAGTTTTCATTTTTGTACATCATCTATTGGGAAGAGGTGAGTGTCTGGGAATCTGCTGTAACTAAAATACAACTACCACTCAACTCATTTCCCTACTTTCTTTTGCCCCATCTTTTCTTAACAATCATCAATACAAGAGTTTGGATGATGGGAACATTTTAGCACCCAATTTTGAAATTTCCTGGAACAGTTCTTACAGGACCTACTCAAGTAGTCAGTATCTCTGCATGTCATTCAGCAAATCAAACACCTGTCTTCATTTTGTGAAAATTCACAGTATACAGAAACACCCATAATACTGAACAGCTTTAAAAAAACAAATAGTCCATAAAACACAAGGAGAGTATGTAAGTGCATTGAAAGTTTCCTTGCTCCTTGCTTTAAAATTTGATGATGATTACTGTTGTACTTTATTCAGTTTCTTATTTCTTTTCAGTTATGGGTAAGCACATCACCTTGGTACAAAAATGGTGAAAACCATCTTTCATGTTGGATCTTCAGGATTTGTTTCGTTTCTTTGGAGTGATATTTTTTATTTTCCTTCCTCTTATTTTATTCCTGCACTCCAAACGTTAGCAATTTTAGCGTACTTCCCTAGAATTGTCTATATTTAAGCATGGGATTATTCTCCTTGAGCAAATCCAAAAAAAAATGTTTAGAAGACTAATGTGTCATGTGCATGATTTATTATATGCTTATTAGGCAGAGGCAGAAGGGAAGTCTGTCAGTGTCCTTATCCTGAAAGTGTTCCCTACAGCAAAAATTCCCAGATCTTTCAGTTGCCTTTCTTTCTAGCAGGTTTAGCAAATGTAAAGAACATTAACAAGAATTCATGGTTGAAGAATCAACTAGTTTGCTGTAAAGATCTTAGAGTTACCATCACTACGAGCCTGTACCGCAACAGCACAATATTATGTATTCCAACAGGCATTTGTAAGATCACTTCAGAAGCTTAAAACAAAACAGGAATAATAATAATAATAAATCTATCATACTGTGGAAGAAATTACATTTCAGGTCAGATCTTCCAACTGGGYCTACTGGTTTATCTCATCTACTAAAAATTCTTGCAAATATACATGCATTGATATCCTCTAGTGAATGACTGACAAGCTGAAATCCCGCCCCCCCATTCTATCTAAAGCTTCAGGCTTACAAAATCATCCAGATCAAACCAAAGTTACCTACATATTATGTCTAAAGTGAACTACATTTTCCTCATCTTTGAAGACTGTCCAAACTATGACACAATTTGAAAATATATATATTTTTTTCCTGGTAGGTAATTGATCTTTTAGGATATTTCCTCAAACCTGGTGCTACTAGAATATACTGGTAAGCCTAGTGGTGGCAAGCCAGTCTGTATTTGGGCCTCCAGAGTGTTTTCTTTTTTCCTTGAATATTGATCTACCACTGAAAGTCATAGAGGGACRATGTCTGGCTCAAACTTCTCATTAACAACAACCAAGGAACTCACTAAGCGTGACTACAAGTTAAAGCTCCTACTTCCCTGAAAGATGTGTTTACATATCTTKTATTAATTATGATTAGGACTGTGTTCCTTTCTCCATGAATAGACCACTCTTGTTGATTCTGCTACAGGACTCAAACAAAGAACAGTTAGGTATCAATCGCAGTCTTTTTTGGGTTTGGTCCAAAATAGCCTAAATAGCCTTAAAAAAAAAAAATGTTTTAACTGTGTATTCTTCTGATTTTTTCCCTCCTGTATGCTTTCGTCCAAGCTGCAATCTTTCAAGCCTTATTTAGAACTTCTCYGTTTATGCCCCTAGTTTATTTCTTTACTAAGCATTCCTAATAGGAAAATCCCCTAGAACAAATCTAGTGGTAGAAGTGGTACTTGAAATTCCTCTCTTCCCTGCCCCCTCCTGGTATTATACAATCAGCAAAAAGGACAATCTAAGACCACATTTAACAAACAAGTCAGTTCAGTAATTTCTTGACGCACCTTTACTGTAAGTACTGATCTGCTAGAGAAAAGACTGAGTAGTAAAACTATTGCTATATCTTTCTCCCCCTTTTTCTCACTCCAAGCTGTGGCAATCTATATTTTAATTCTAGGTGTTATTTCAATTAAAATATTTACAGATATCTATTAATGCGACTTGTAAAGCTGTTGATTAATTTTTGAATTTATGCTAAGGCTAATGTAGAGAAAAAGATCTCTGCTTTTGGATCTGGTGCTGCCATCTGTGACCCCTAAGGGGATCAGAGACTGTTTCTAAATCTAAGAAAAATTTCATTTTGTTTGTGTGTCTGCATGTACATATATCTCTTCACAAAGATGTGATACTTCTTAAATAGTTTCCTTAAAATACTRTTTTTACCTTGGAAAGGAAAGCACTTCATCTTTTAAAGCCACATCTGCCACAATAAAATTAATGAAGAAAAAATTCATTTATTTTTATACAGRAACACTTCAATGTGTTTCAATACCTGGGCAGGTTTTATGGGTCTAACTCCCCACAGATTTTYACCTCATGCAGTCGTCATTTCCATGTGTGCAAGCTGAATACAAAGCATTACTAAATTCCACTGTGGTACCCAGAGCCCTCAGGTTTGTGAATGTTAGTGTTATTACATTTCCCTCAGGCATCCAGARCTTGGTCTCTAACTTAAGAAGAAATAATATAGCTTAAGCCTTATTATTTATCCTTTGCAATAAAGTTACTGCTACACTCAGTGTGGCAATAATCCTCTTATCTGTCAATTATCTGTCTCTTTTCTACTTCACTTGTGATGTATCTGGCAGTAATATTGGTGACTGCTTCTTTGAATAGCCTCAATTTAGAGAGAATTTTATTTCAGAAAAAAAAAAACTATTATCTGTAGATCTYTACCTAGCTCCAAGCAGATAATACATTTTGAGAGAGAGAGAGAGAGCGCACATGCTCACATGTGTGGGAAAGAAAAACAAATGCTCCTTTCATTTCTGCCTCCTTCTGGGTCTATTTACACCAGGTACTGTTTCAGGGGAAGCTCTGCTTCTCTGAAGCATCCTCCCCAGGAATCCTTAATTGCTCAGYAGCAAGTTACAAAGGGCGCAATTGGAAGTACTGAGCTCCATTAACTAGGGAAATTCACTTTAACAATAGTCTGTGGTAGAGGCACACAAAAATGTAAGTGTACAATTTTCTTTTGCAGATTAGCAGTCTTGATGAATATCTTTGTTCCTTGATAGACCAGAATAGTCCCATAATATGTAAAGATTATCCTAGTTAGGTGACATTTTAGACAAGGAAAATTTGAAGGGTCATTTACTTGTAAGGGGAATTGAGAGTTAAAAGGGTTGTGCTGGATGTCTCTGGAAGAAATAAATGTCATCCATGCACATACTGGAACTCAAAATACTATGASAAAGAATAGTACTTTTCATATATATACACACTATATATTCTTCTAAAATATGCAGAACACTGGCATTCTGACTTACATCAGAACGTCCAGTAGGAAAAAGATCAGGCTTTGTGTTCCTGAGAGCATTTGGTGCATTTTGACACTATACGTTTTGGTTCATATCTGATTTTCGGTTCAACCAAGCTGAAAAACAGTGCTTTATCGAGAGAAACAYTGTATTAAAAGAGAATGATAGCTGATTACTTTCCACAATACAAGAAAAATTGAACTGTAACCAAGCAGATTTTGGCAGAAGAATTGAGGTAGTAACCATCAGGATAGTAATACAAATTTTTTACTGGGGTTCGATAACTCCTAGTACAGACAAAAATCCAACCTTACCTAAGTCTGTGAGCCAGCCTTTCACACTGCAAACACACAGAGATAGCAAGGTAGTGGCAGTATTTCCCTTTTTTTCATTTTTTTTCCACTTTCCTTCTCTTCTTTTGAATTTAAAGTACAGAAAAAATATCTACTTAAAATATTASAATATCTCACAGTTCTTGGATCAGCAGCAAATTTGACTACAGTTAAATTTCTACCAAAGCAATACTAAACAAAGAGCGAGTCTTGTCAACAAATAATCGCTCTTTGAGCAAACCAGATATGCACAGCCACAGCAGGCATTCTGGCAGGAATACAAGGGAATTCTGCTAGAAGAAATGGAGAGTAAAATCCTTGAGACTGGCTCTTGTATCACTTCTTGTGAAGCACTTAGAAGCCACAATACCAACAGATGAAATAATSTGTTAAAATCTATGGCATTTTTGTTTTACTCTCCTTATTAGAAGCCGTATTCTTTAGTAAAGTATAGCTTCAATATACATTAATTCTCCTTGAATGTATCATRTATACATCTTTCCAGTTGTATTTTGGAGCCACGCAGCAGGGCTACAGTAACACAGAAGTTGTATGTCATTTACACAGACTCCAGTTGTTTGATTCTGGCTAGTGTATGTGAACTAAAGACCCCTGATTACAGTGAAAAGCCTCTCCTCTCTGAAGACAGGGAAGGAGACTAACAGAAGAACAACTCAGACTTACAGATTCAGACTGCATCAGTTGTATGAATATTTAATAGATTCAGTACCTAGAGATTTGACAAAGAATTCTATTACTCATATGTAGAGAAATAATGACCCTTATTGCTATTTGGTCAAAAACCCTTATACAACTAGTAGTTACACATGGTACAATGATACATTAAAGTTGAATTTTATATTACTTTACGATATACTATACTACTTTTCTACATTTTCTGCTACTAGTCAGTCAATAAACCATGTTCACAGCTATCAGTGGAAAGCTCTCAGTAAATCCTGTGGCCTTTGAGTGACCTCTAGCAAGAAAGAGGTGATAGAAGAAATTAAAACTAGCCCACAAGCACAACACAGTCAAGCTTTGGCAGAATGAAGTAGTCAGCTTTGCTCTCTTATAACTGCAGATCTGACATCAAATTTGCAACTAGGAAGACATCTGTGAGTCAACCTGTACTTTGACAGAAACACATGAAGTTGGGCATGTCTGAAGCAATATTATTAAGACTTCCACAACTGCTGCAATATGTGAATGGCAATGCATGCTAGAGAAACACAATCAAGTGATACAAAGCACACATTAGGAATGAAACACAGAGACAGTGGTAAAGATTGGAAGGACAGTATGCTTTACCTTTTTCATGATGCAAGAGACTCCTAAATCATAACAGCTGTGAAACCACATGTGGCTGATAAGACACATCAAAACTAAACAGATAAAGAATTTACTGCTGGAAGGAACAAAGACTAGATTAGAAAAGAGAAGTGAGTACCTGGTACAGACAGCATCTATTTTTATTCTCTTAAAACATTAAAAGACTGTCTTATTGAAAAGAGAAGCATTATTTATTTCTGTGTTAATCACAGAGATAAAATGCAGAAGTGTATGTAATTCAGCAATTTCAAATGCCAAAAAAGGCAAGGAAACTCAGAGGTCCAAAAGGTAATAGAAAAACACGCTTGTTTTACTTAAGCAAATAAACAAACACACAAAAAGTATTACATGCTATTATGATCTTTTTTTCTGTCCAGTGATGAAACAAAAATATACTACAGACACTTATATCCCAAGTTCTACTAATTTTCAATATGGAATACAGAATGAGAAGCCAGAGTGCAGACCAAAGTAAAAGAGTTCAAACTTTTTTTTTTCCAAAGATGTGATGATTATTATTTAGGAAAAAGTTCTTTTAATATTCTTGATAGAGACATCAAATACAGTTTTGATAATTTTGTTAGGGTTGTTTTATTCTGTATCATCATCATCCAAGCAATGATGTGCAGAAATCAATAACACAGAGTAGAAGTGTTAAACAGGAAACTGCTAGATCAAACAGAATATTTCACTACCTTTCCCAAACACGTATTTTTGTTGTTTTTAATCTGTTCCACTAATGACCAGAGATATCAGAAACTCAGTCTGCAGCTTGAATCTTAACGTATAATTATCAGAGAGCTGCTTTCCTGAATATAATTATTTTCTTTTACTTTCTAGGAATTTATAGCTTGGCACTTCTGTGTATTTAGCATCTCCCAACACACAACATAAATACCCTTAAGGGGAGAAGAAAAAAAAAAAAAAAAAAAAAAAGAAAAGAGGGCAGGAGAATCTTTTGATGCCTTTGAAAATTGTGGAAAATTAAACTTCAGAGCATTTTCTAATTTACCAGGCATGTGAAGAAAGTATCTATGACATCCCTTCCCCACAAAAGACAAGTCCAAAAGTCAATGACCTGTAGAAGTGTGAGGTGGTAACAAGCAATGGAAACCTCGTTTCTTGTATTCTGTGATAATAGTTTAAAATTTTAAGTATATTTATCCATTATAATTTTGTGAACTGCTAACTTTTCATGCCCATACATACATAGTAACAYATGTACAATGAAGGGGAAATGTGTACAGACATTTCATTCTGTGGCTAGTTTTATCTGTCTTAATTGCAAAAGCCAAAGAAAGGTCTCTTGGGCAAAATTTCTTGGAAAAAAAAAACAAGACACTGGGCCTTCTGGATTGGTTTTATCCCCTGGCTAACTGGAAGAAGTCAGTATTAATAGCATTTTCTACCTTAGAAAGTACCAATCACAATACAAAAACTACAGTTACTTTCACACTACAGTACTGTTGTACTCATGGCTGCTGCAAATTATTAACATTTCTGAGAAATTCTATTGCACATTTTAACTTTTCAGAGTGTGTAGAAGTCTAACATTATACAAATAATGCAAGATTCCTAAACTGTCCTCCTCTCTACACTGACTAGACAAAAAATTTAAATAAATTACATACACATCAGTGAGTTTTCTGAAGTCAGTGATCTGAATGTCCACTTGTCTCCATCTATCCAGCTAAACTCCACCTTGTCTCACAATGATATGAGAACATGTCTTAGTTTGTTAGGCCACTCAGGACTACATTGTAAGAAAATTCTGTCAGTTCAGCCTTTAATTTTCACAACAGGAGCTTATTAGAAAACCTCAGTGAATGTCTGTATGCATAATGCTGACTTTAGACCGCTCTAAGTCTTCTATATTTACTGACAACAGAATATCCACATACCCTCAGGTTAGTGGAGCACCCAAGGAAAATAACTGCACATAAATTCAACATATGGATCATCAGATATTTTTATTTTGTGTTTACTAAAGGAATCAAAAGGGAGAGCGATCCAGAACTACTTGGAATCATCAGTGCACCGAGGGTGATAAAAAGCAAAGCAATGCCATTGGGATGCTTGCTATGCAGTTGGCATATGACTATGCTATTCATCATGGAGGCAGTTATGATGTCCAACAGCATGTTATTTCAAAGAAGCATCAGAGAAATGCCAGATAAACCATCAGAGCAGAAACTGATAGATCTCTGCAGCACAGGCCTGTAGTTCAAGGTACCAAGCAGATGCACTTGTGATGTGTCATCAGATTCTCTTTTGCATTTACTTATTGTAGATCAAAGCATTGACACAAGGGATGAAAAATTGCTGGCTCTGTTCTATCAGCAGGATTCTTTGATCACAGGTACAACTTAAAAATAAATTCTATTTCTTGATTATGCCTCAGTGCRCTTATTGGATCCAAAAAACCTCTAGACGCATGCTTAGTGAATTCCCTTTAACAATGTGAAATTCTTATTCACACCTCGATTGGATTTTCTTTGGACACTATCATGCATTYGCTGACTATGAAAATAGTTTTGTTGTCTTAGAAAAAAAAAGGAAATTAAGTCCAACTCCAGGTGCCTCTAATTTTAGAGTATAGCATCATGAGAGATAAGAATTTCTCAATACACTGGAGTACATGTGTTGTGCAAATTCAAGAGTCATTCTTCCTACCTTCTACCCTACAATAGCCAAAGCTAGAATTTAGCACGATACAAGACAAATAATCCAAAATTGTCAAAAGAGCTGATGTCTAATAAAAAACAAGATTCTAGAAATAATGATGATCTCTGATATCAAAGACAGCTATTCTTTCCTTGCTATGGGGAAGTAAAATTCAGATTTAAAATTCCTTGGAGTGCTACGCATTGTTCTAAAAATTCCATGTTATTAGGCAACACTGTTATGTTTTCACATACGACCCAAAGCAGCCGAGAGGTCAGTGTGCTGAAGTACAGTCTGCMCTCCACGAGACAGTAAACTCTGCCTTGCCCTTCCCCCAAAAGATGCAGTGCAAGAGGTMAACTATTGATAACGAACTTAGAGAATGCTGAGTATTCTGTAAGTTCTGTAACTTCTTAAAYTAGGACACATTTTCATATTTCTCCCTTCTCGGGCACATAAGAACTTGACCTGATGTGATCTGGAGCAAACTTGATCCGAGTTGGTCCTACTCTGGCAGAGGCTTGGACTAGATGTTATCCAGAGGTCTCTTCCACTATTATTCCACAATTTCATATCTCAGAATTTCTCTTGTCAATTCATGGTAAAGCTTATACCCTCTACTGGAAAAGTACATGTAAAAGAATCAAATGTGAAGATCAAATTTAGATTCCAAAGGCTATTTTTTTGTGCAACAAACATTGGGTTGCAACACTTTAAAATTAAATAGACCAAGAGAAAATTTATCACTAACGGTAGCTTTCACTCCCCCCACCCATAATYATAGCATTACAAGGCAGTACACCACCCCGACACAGTCATATCATTACAAGTAGAGAGAGACACACARTATTATCAGGGTAGTTTGATTCAAGCAAAATGCAGTCTCTGATCCTTGATACTGTCCTTGCACCTGTTTTACTTTCAGCAACAATGCCACCTGTCATGCTAAATAAAAAAAAGGTGCTTGATGCTGCAGTACCCAGTCTTCTTGATATGAATATTTGAATAAAACTATTAAGAAAAAATTTTATGCACAGTATGCAAGAATCTGAAACCTACCAGAACTTGCCCCCATTGTAACTGCCACAGATTGAGAAAGCTATACTAGTTATGAAACACAAAACATATGCTGCGGCACTAGAGGCAATCACACCCTGTAGACAATCTTGGGACTGAAAAGACCACAATCRATAGTACATAGGACTGACAAAGGGCAAAATTCTAACACTCATCTGTTGCAAAAGAAAACATTTACTTTGCAACCCAAGAGAATCATGATTCAAACAGATACTACAGTATAGGTCAGACAAGCAACTTTTGGCTATCTACATTCACACAACTTGAAAGCCTTTTGCACCTTGATAGACTGCTGGCATATAGGCACAAATAGAATAGCTAAGCTTTCACTGAAAGCGCGAAGCATATGGAGGAAGCTGTGTAAAGTTTTATCACTCCCTCCCCCGCCCATACAGATAGTCAAAAGATCCATTCAGTTTAGCATAAGCACCAATCTCACTAGTTATTTTTAAGTATCGGAGATATGTACATAGGATCAAGCAAGTTCAGCCAAGAAATATATGATATGTACTTCATTTTTTAATCACTGGACCAGCATAATGCCTAAAGCATATCAGAGAAGCAAGTTAACTTTGTTGTTGTTGTTAAAAAACAAACAACCCCCCCCCAAACCAAAAAACACTCCTCCACTCTTTTTCCTCCTCTCAAATCCACTGAATCAGGGGCTTTCAGTATCCATGTAATCTCATTTGTAGTGGCTGCAACTAGTTCTGTACACAGCCTTGGTGCCTCACACTTTTAATCCTTCTTTCCAGATTCCTGACTCAGGAGGGTCATTTCATTAAGTAGTGCTTAGATGTAGGTGGCTTAGTGCTTAAGAAGTAAAGGGATCACACTACTGTCATGAATTTGTATGACTGATCAATAAAAGGACAAGCAAATCTTTATTAATAAACCCTAGTGTGTCTCGGTGAAAGTACTTCAAAACAGGATCAAACTATATTATATTGATAATGCCAGCACTATCTTGCTCTGTGAAACATTTAACTGAATTCAAATGTGAAGTGATTTCAAGGTCCCATGTTCAAGATTACAGAAGTAATCCATCAAGATTACAGAAATGACATCCTACTTTAAATTAGCTTCAAATTTAAGATCATATTACAATGGTTTATGAAAGTTATTAATACTCTAACACTTTTGCATGTTTGTATTAATAACTGTCCAACATAAAATGTGCATTAGTGGACACTTAAAGGACACTCTCCTCCTGCTTTTTACTTCTCTTGCTACCCTAATAATTTCATCAACTGTTACCATGCTTTTGTGTCATTCTAATCAACTCTTAAGCCATTTTGTGTACAAGCATGTACACAGCACTATTCATTCAAATGCTATAGTCCCTCAATTTTCTTCCCTTTGACTTCTGCTATTCCTACTGCCTTCCACTTCTCCTTTATAACCATGATCCTGGTGGTAACACCTGAGAGAGAAGAATGCAAGAATCACACTATACTCAACTCTACCATGCAGAAATAATCCCTATCCTGAAAGTGTATGTGTAAAAGTGTGTATGTGTCGGGTTTTGTATGTGAAAGTAGAACTGATACAGGGTATAAAGAGCGTGTCATACAGGCAGAAAAGGCTATTTATTATAGCAAAGACATTATCATTTACAAAATATTTTAGTCATGCTTCAAATGGAGTTCCTGATCTCATCAACAATAAAAATCAGCAGCTTTTTCATCAAGGTCATGTTTCTGTGGAATTCTAGAATTCCTAGAAAGCACTGAGAAAACTAGACAGCACAAGGAAGACTTAGGAAAAAAAAAACACTCCAGAATATTTCTAACAAACACACACAGGGATTCCTAAAAAGCAAATGTGAAATTGCTAAGCAGGTCTTAAGGTATCCCCAGAAAACAGGCCAAAAATTTCTAGAAAGCATCTGGAAACTGTCTTAGAAACCATGTGTGGCATCCCTAGAATGCAGGCATAAATTACTCCTTGAAAGACCTTGAGAATTTCATCCAAAGCAGGTGGAAGACTCCTTAGGCCATCCTTAGAAAGCACAAGGGGAAATTCACACAAAGCTCTTGAGGGGTTCCTAGAAAGTCAGTGGGGAAGAATCCCTAGAAATTTGGTAGGAAAAATTACCTAGAAAATCCACTTTGTAAAAATCTTTCTGGGTATTTATGGTCAATCAAAGTATCAGAAATCTTAAAAGAAGTGACTTTGTCATGACATTTCTCTTCTCAAATTTGGAAAGATAAGTTTCATTCATGAGAAAARACAGCTGCCTTTAAAATTGAAATCTTCTTTTCAGCTTATCTTATAAGCATTCCCCCACTCCTGAAGGGTCAATAGGCAARTATCTTTTACTGTCTTGCTGAACAGAAGAGTAAAATAAACCTTTTGGCTCCCCAAAACACAGAGAGATGGTAAGATTTTCTTCACCAAGTAAATTTAATGAAAATTTTCATTCCATCAGAATATTGACCTTAAGGGACAATATTTTTTATGTCACAGATGAAACCAAAGACGAGTTTAAAAAGTGCATAATGCAAACTACTTCTGTAAGCTGTCCCCTTTTCTTCATTATTGACCAAAGTTTTAAAATGACATATTTTAAATATGAAAATACAGTTTACCACCCATTTTATAAATCAGMAGATACAAAAGGCAAAGCACACACCACTTGTGACAGGCAAATGGAGTTAATATGATGAACTGAATATAACTGTATGAATATAAAATGTAATGTTTAACTACAAATGATAGCATTAGTAGGTTGTGCAATATGATGTTTAGAAAAAATGTTGAAGAATTTGAGGCTTCATCAAAATATTTAATTTCTATTTTAATCCAGATGGCAAGCAACACCGAAAAATGATAAAAATAAATCTAAACTGATGCTTAGGATACAGGCACCCTTAGATGAGTGCCAGCTGTTCAGCTTTTGCAGTTTTATGCTTCTTTGAAACACTCACGGGCCTACTAAGCACACGGACAACATGCTTTTATTGCTGCCTGAACGCTGCAAAATTCTATGAAGGTGTTTAATGTGGCATAATTTTAAAAAATACAGCCATAAATACATAGACAACACATGCATTTCATGTTCAGGGGCAGCAAAGTGACAGCTATCATTACTGAATTCATTAGTTATGTTTTTCTGTTGCTAATTCCAAGTGTATTAAATCCACACCTGAATCTGACCTGTGTACATTAGCAACAAACAGTTTCAGTTTCCTGAACAGGCTTAACAGTCTTTTCCATTGTTGGCACTAAAACATATATTTAATCATTTATGAGAAACAAACCAGTTCTAAAAGGGTAAACTAGTGATTGATCCTAGAATAGCTAAATAATCAAGTTTTCCAACATCTCCTGGAAAAGACCTGCTTCAAGTCCCTACCCTAAGTTAAGCAGGTCAGAAACTTATACATGAGACACTCGCATACTGTGGAAATGCCTTGACCTTGGGCTGCTGAAAGAAGAGAGTGACTTATTTACTAGTATACAAGAAGTACAGAGCATTCAGAAACTGAAAGGACTTGTCCAATTTCTACACTATTGTCTGTTCTTACGATTGCTGAGGACCCTATATGATGTAGCTAAACTCCAATGATAAAATTTGGTACATGCAATAAAGATTAGACAGCAGACAAAATTTATGCTGTCAAATTTTCAAAGTCTGCTCTTACAGTGTCATCTTTTCTACATAACGTCTACACTTGGAATTTCTCCACAATTTTAAACAGGTCACAATCTGACTCAAATAAATGAAAGTGGTTGGTCAAGCTTAATAATGATCATGTAAGTTTTAATCCTATTCTTGCAATCTGTATGCCATTATTTTGCATCTACACTTCAGCTTGTGCTCATATATGGGAAAAATATTCTGAAAATAAGTTTGTTCATTTATCAGCTAGCTCTGTATTTAGTATACTAACAGAAGTCTTTCAAGAGGTATGAACTATGAAGTGATCTGCCAGATAAGAATAAACTTAATCAGTATCAATAATTTTCCTTCAAATTGTTTATGGCCAAATAAAGATTTGTCCAAACTGGGAGGGAAAAAAAAAAAGAAAAAAAAAACAACTAGAGAACAAGCATTCAGACTCATGAAACTTGGCAGGAGAACCAAACTTGAACATCGGCAGTACACTCTTGATATTTCCCAAGCTCATTTCCCCTCTTTGAGGGGCTATTCAAAGTAGTAATATGATCTAAAATTAATCTTTTTTCTGATAATATACTGTTACAGGTGCCCAATTGCAAAGTTAGCACCCCACAGTGGCCTCTCTGTTTCAGTGAAAAATATTTATTTTTATCTCAGGATATGGTCTCACTCCTTAAATATATTTGGGGTTGCTCTTTTTTTTGACCATGTTGACTGATCATTTCTGCTTAGTTTCATAAAACTAGACTAATTTTAACTGAAACTTTATATGATCTCTTGTTGCTGAGAAAGAARAACAGTCACGTGACTGAGTGAAGTGGTATGAACAGTGCAAGACTGAAGCAGTTTGCTATAAATAATGTTATAAATGGAGATGGATGAAATTTAAACACTTTGAATTCTGACAGGTGATATTTAGAAGCACATTTTCGATTTAGAAATCTTAAACATGAGTAATGATTTATTAATCCAAAACATCCTGTCCTGTAGCTCAGAGACAGAACATACATGACAGATGATGACATACCAATGGTGCTAGTTATAAGGACTAAAACACTGGAAAAAAATAGGCACGTGTTAGACGGGAATAATAGTGACTCACTAAATGTGTCTTAAGTCTCTTCCACCAGAATTAGGGGTGTTTTTATTTATTTAGTTTTAAAATACTTGACAAAAAATTGTAACACTATTCTTCTGGTAAGAACTGAAAGTCACCCTTCTTCATTTTCAAATGTTTTCCCGTGTCTTCTGAAACTTGATAATTGCAGTTTACATTTAAAAATACTGGTAATGAATGGTGCAGAGCGTAGCCTTACATGAGTTGAAGCACTAGCAATCACACCATCTTGTTCAACATTTGTAAGTAGTACCTTATCTGCAATCTGTGTTTGCGCGTGTATGCGTGTGTAAGAGACTTTGCCAGACAAAAGTGACTTGATTTCATCAGGCAAAGCAATCAGTAGATGAAATGAAAATGGCACAGGTAATATTAATTTTAGAAAACATCATAATCCTGTTTTTAATGAAGTAATCCTTTTCAAGAATAATTCAAATCCACTTTGATATGAATATTACTGCATGAACCACAGCTAGCCTGCAGGAATACAAAAAGGAAAGATGTATCACTAAGCTTGGAAGCCCAAATTTGAAATGGCTAAAAATCCATCACCAAACAATAATTACATTACAATGATCTGGAAGAAACAACAAGTCTAGCATCAGTCCTATTTAACTGTATTTTTAAACATTATGCATTCCAGGAAGACCTTTTGGGAAAKGACTTATCCAGCAGGCTCCTCCCCCCCACCCCAGAAATCATGAAATAATAAAACTAGCTCAAATGTGAAGAAAGAAAGAGAAAAACTAATTTCTCCAAAGGAAAATGCAACATAGTTGCAGGAGAAGAGAGGGAAGCACACACCCACCACTGAAAACACTAATGACAGAGAAAATTATGGATGACATTGATCAATATGTCATAAAGTAACAACAAGTTTATTCAATTTTATCTAAACAGAGACATTACACATAGGACTTTAGGAGAGGAAGGGAAACTTCAATACTGAAATGAACTTTGTGTTGGTGATTACTAGAAACATCTGAAAAACTGAGAGGAGCCAGACAACCACAAAAGCATCATCAGCATAAAGAAATAGAATTAACTGACAATAGACACAAAAAAGTCTGCTCTATTTTCAATAGTTTTGGGTGATGAAAGACTAAACGTTAACCCAGAATTAAAGCATTAGTTAGGATAAAGTGATATATAGCTACAGACAGCTACGAAATTAAGTACAGAAAAAGTGTTATATTTAAAACTGATTGATCTGTCCCTGGAAGAACAGCTCAGCATTAGGAGACAGCTGGACTAGACATGGGACTGTATGGGCCGACAAAAATAATCTGTTTCTATAATCTACAGGCCACAAAACCAAACGCCTCACCAAAGCCTCATTGTGGCTGATATGACTAATTGACCAGGTATCATGACAGAAACGCTGGCAGACCGAATTAAAACAACTATGTTACGTAAATCTCAAAAGAAACAGCTTTTGCTGAAAGACTGAAACTTGAAAACAAACCTTTATTAGACCCTAATTTGTCATTGAAAATTAGCTCATATTAATTGCAAATATGAGTGTTCAAGACATGTGAAATCACTGGAAGAAATGAATTGACATTTACCTCACAGAAAGAAAATCTCATCACAGCAGAACCCTCATTGTAAAGGGAATACTCATTCTCCAGACTTTCCACCCCAAAGCTCTCGCCCATCTAGTTATGTACTTAATGAACCACCGTCTTTACTGAAAGAGGCCTAGTTAAAAGCACTAGGCTTTTCTACAGCTGCCAAATATAGCTTGTATAGCTTAGAACAGTATCCATAACTTATCTGGGGAATTTTTGAGTGAGGCAACAGACTGGGCAGTATCAGAATAAACTTGTTAACAAAGTCTAATTAAACTAGTCACTCAGAGAAATGAAGAGAACAAGCTCCGACCAAACTCCACCCTAGAGTGGGCTGAATCTACCACAATAGTTTTATGTTTGGGGTAAAAGTGATTGAGGGATTAAATTAATACGTGAGGTGAATTAACACAAGCCAAAGAAGAAACACCTCCCCGCGGCAGCRCGGGAAGCGGGCGGGGGCGGGAGGGGAGGGGAGGGGCGGCCCCCTCAGGCGGCGGGACCGCCCTTCCCGCCGGGGATCTTCCACCCACGCGCGGGAGGGCAGACAAAAGTTAATCCCCCTCCCTTTTTTAATTTCCATTATGACCGTTAACTTTTCAACAGAACCTTTTTTCGCCAAGTCACACAGCAATAATTTCCATTTGCGATCGTGGCTTTTCCTTAAATACATGCGGCTACTTATCTTTCGTCCCCCTGCCTCCCCCCAACAGCTCCCCGCGGTGGCATCTCCGCCCTAACAGTCCTTGAGGTGCCGGTCGCGCGTGGCCGTGCCGGATCGGGGTGCTTCGCCCTGCTGCTGGGTTTTACACCTATTCCAGCTCGTTTCCTGTCTTCCTGGTTTAGTAGCGTTCTTTGCTAGGCCTGTTAGGGATTACAGTGCTCTGTAGCCCAGGTGGTAGCTGGTCCAGTCCTGGTCCAGAGCCACCCACATGGGCCCTGTCGTCCGTGGTGAATGCTCTCAAAAACAGTACTTGTGCTCCCTGCCTCAATATTGCCGATTTCTAGAGGCACGGCTGCTCTCAGGGAGGCCTCTGTTGCTGGAAGRAGCAAGAATGCATGGCATGAAACTCCCCAGTTCTCCCCGCATGTACCTTTTGTTACCAGCCTTGACACAGTATTTTGCTTTCCACATCATATGTGCTAGAGCTAGGTGACTACAGTCTCCACAACTTTATGCCTGTCATGCTTTCCGAACACCTTGATTTTGTAACTTTCTACTCTGCATTRGTGGATATTGCTCTTGCCCTTTCTTGCAGTTTGAGGGATTTAAATGTTGCTCCCCCCCCCAACATTTAATGTTGGGGAACTGGAATGAGAAGTCAAAATAGCAAGTAAAAAATTAAAGGTCGTATCATAGGCGTCTGCAGCAGTAATGCCCTGGACAGAATATGTCTTCCTGTCTCTTACATTAGGGGAATGCTAGGCATCCCTGCCAGACATCAGATTTCTCAGCTTTGCAATTATTCCCCCTTCTGCTCTTCACCTGTGTCTTTGTATAAGTCCCCTTTCTAAGGTCAGTAGACATACACAGTTGTTGCAGTATTACAGACATTTTTCTGGCAACAGCACCTCAGTCTTTGTTCTTTTTAATAAAGAGATGGCAGGAAGCACTGCCTTTTCTTTCATGGATTTCATGTCTGATTTAAATAACCCTACCTARGAAGTCATTTCCACTTCCTGATTTATTTTTTAATAGATTCAGCATTGAATTTTAATAAATTTCATGTTGTTGAAGGGAGATGCTAATTACAGAGATACTTGAGCAGATCWCATGCACACACACACAAAACCAGGACAAAGTAATATTTTAAGCAAAAGCCTGCACTTTTTACCTACTCTTTCCCTCACGGTTGGCAATACTTTATTAGCACTTGTACCAGATAAAGGTACACCAATTTYAGATTCAGGCGTAAAATGTTCCAACAGGGACAGAAGTTGCATAGACAGATCACAAAAAGAAAGGACAACAAACAAACTGACCAAACCTATAATTCAAAAGGAACAAAATATCACTTCAAAAGGTTCCAAGCTGACCAAATAATGCATTTCTTACGTAAATATACCTTTTCTTTTTAGGTTCACTTCTAGATTGTCTAACAGGCTTCCCCCCCCCCCCTTTTTTGGGGCTAAGCTTTGCTATGTTTACTTTCAGTTCTTAAAGATCCAAAAAGTGTTCAGCCTGTACTATTGCTGAAATTATGCGGCAGATCAAGAGATGCTATCTCCAAATGACTGCACAGTCAGAACATTACATAGAAAAGTCATAATGAAAATAAATTAATTTGAGAAGAAGTGGCTTTGAATTGAACTTTTTTTAAAAAAAGGAAGGCAGCAGATGTCTTTTATTGCATCCCTCACTCTGAAAGATGTGTGTCACTGATATCTACAAACACAAGAAAGCCAAGAAAACTGGAGAGAAAGTCAGTTTATAAGAAAACAGGTACAGAGAACTCAGAAGTTAACCTCCACTGAGAGATTCAAGATACATGGTTAAATTGCTCCCAGTGCCAGAAGCTATCAGATGGGTTCAGATGATCTCAGCTACTGTAGCAGTATGTCAGAAGGGAGTTATTTGT
The DNA here is from genome assembly GCF_003343005.1 of Rhea americana. NCBI lineage: Eukaryota > Metazoa > Chordata > Aves > Rheiformes > Rheidae > Rhea > Rhea americana. The sequence continues at coordinate 10,337,059 of NW_028186756.1, forward strand.
AGTTTACTTTTTAGTTTAAAATCACTGAAATATTATTACAATATTTTTTCTTACTGGCATCTGTTTTGCTCTCAACTTCACTCTGATTTCAGTATAAAGAAGCAGTGTTTGAGATTAAGGTAGCAAGACATATAGGGGATGTACATTTATATAAATGATTACTCTACGGACTGTAACTGAATCTGAGAGTGAAATCTAACTTGGTTCTAATACATGGATCTGAGACAATAAGCTTTAAATTTTACTTAGACCGTCACCAAATAGCAACTGTCAATACATTAATTCAAGGACAGGTATTGCCACATAGGAGTGCACGTATATCCATGTAGGAATGCAGGGAAAATGAAAACACAGTTACCCCTTGTGCATACTGTGTAGTGCACCCTGAACTGAGACACCTGTAGCACCGTTGCCTGTCTCTCTCATCCCTGTAACAATGATGGCAATAACTCAGGTTTAATAGCAAAGCAAGGCAAGCCAGAGCCGGTCTGTCCATGCACAACAGATGGTGGTGACGTACCATATTATGAGAATGTGCTCAAAGGCATATTAAAGGCCACTACTTAGTAATCTTCTTCAGGTATCTAGAAGCCATTTTGAGATACACCTTTCTCTGAAAAGCTCTACCACCTCAGAACAATCATTCACGTCTAAAAAAAAAAAAGTTTCTGTACCTAACACTTTCCAAAGACAGAATGCTGAGAAATTCAAAATTTCATGTAAAGATACCATTTTGAATATTGATATGTCACTCAGATGCAAAATACCACATTTCCACTTTAAGTTTCTTTACTTTGATAGATCTTTTCCCTTCTCAATTTTACTGTTGGTTCCATAAATCACAAATAACTCCTCCATGGTAAATAGATCATAAAACTAAAACTAATGTCAAAATTGTCCTCATTTTTTTAAAAAACAGAAGTCTGTGACTATTACAGTGTTGTAGGAAGGTTGAGAAGTCAAAGCTGAAACACAGAACAAAATTAAAAATTTAAAATGAATCTGACAAGAACCACTTAACCTATTACGCTTGTAACACCCTCTCATCCACACAGTATACGRAAGTAAATGTTTACTTTGTTTTTTTGATACCAAATTCTATCGACGTAGAGCAATAAGAGAATACATAAAAACAAACCTCACTGTGTATTTTGTAAGATCTGTATTAGGTGCTATAGAATCACAGAACACATTTTATCTAGTAGGCATACCAATATTAATTCTAATAGTGATAACAGGAAAGTGATGAAGCTTAATGATTTAACAGATACGAGACAGTGAAAAATCGCTTAAGGATAGATTAAGATGAAGCTGCTGCCCTATTCTTTTTAACCATTTGGTTTGTAAGTCAACTTTACTCCTAGAATTAGAAAGGAARAGGCTTCTTATACTGAAGAGCAGAAAAGCACAGGCAGGTTTCAGCAGCTAATTCACTGCAGTATGCCATTTTTTGGTGTGGAAAGAGATAAAAAACATTCCATTCCCGTTCTTCAAATACATACATACAGTCTTGTTTGTTGGGGTGTTTTTTCTATGGATCAATACATTTCTGTGTTGCAAGGTAGGAAATGTATTTGCATTAGAAAGAAGTGCTAATGGGTATGTGTTTGCAAAATCCTTGTTAACGAGAAGTTGACAAAGACTGCTGTGATAACAAGGTTCTTGCAAACATTGAGTCAAATTCTGCTCCTGGATAACTTCATTTAATTCCCAGCAACTTCAATGGGAATTTTATGTGTATGCAGAATTTATACATTTACTTCTAGTTTCCAAACATATGGTAACTTGTATGAAGAGAAGCCACAAATTCCTTTTAGTACTCAGCTTCAAGCTTGTCATTATTTAAACACTTACTTCTCAGACACTGGGGAACTAGCTTTATAGGTTTGGTATGGCATCTTATACAGATCCATAGTGTGAATTTTGTATTTATCTTGTAAACTCTGAAAACTTCCATAGTCGCTTTAATTTGAAAATGCTGCTAAGTCTTGGTTCTGCACATAGGCCATACCTGTCATAACTCAGTGAGTTACAGTATAGCACAGTGCATCTTCTGCATAGAAATCTCAGTTACAAATATCTTGCACAGTGCATGAGCTTGCTTACAAGTTATAAACTCTTTCTAGAGGCAAAGTTTATATTAGAAGTAATATTTAATTTTAATACTATTTATACTACAGTGCCTATCTATTGTATTCAGTTTTCTTCAATTCACCTATAAATTGGATTTTTTTTTCCCCCCAAAATAAAATTTCAAGGTTCTCTCTCTGGGATATCTGTTCCTACTGACCACTGCTTTAATGATATATAACAGTAACTTGTCTTGAGAGAGAAGGGTCTCTGATGATATATAGTGATACAATAGGTTCTCACAGCACACTGGGGAGATGTTGCACCTATACATCATCAGAGCAGCAGTCAGCAAGGTCAGGAGTTCAGGGGATACACGTGCCTAGGGTACAACCATAAAGAAAAAGGAAATAGAACTCTAAAGCCAGCTCTGGTAATTTTGTCAGTCTGTGACTATGGTAGCCTCAGAGGCAGAGGTTTAAAAATCACTGAATTTTGGTATGGACCTAGAGTGGACCTCTAGTGGTAAGAACAGCCCAGCAACCAGAACATTTTCTTCTAAATTATGGTTGCTATTTAATTCTCCTCTGTGCTTATTRTGGAAACACCTTCCTAGACCAATGCTAGACCACACACAGATTTTCCAGTGCAAGAACTCTAGTGTTAAGTGATCATAAAGTGCTTAAGTTGCGTGCAAGAAAATGGAGAGCTATTAGTCCTTCTTTCTTGCAATATAAGCAGCAGGCACAAGCAATGAAATTAACATGTTACAATTCAAAGATAGAGAAAATTTGGTTTCTTTTATACCGCACATAAGCCACAACACTACAGATATTCAGGGCATATGTATCAGTTGCAAATGGTAGTAGATGAATCAGCATATAAAACTTATTCTTAGGATTTTAACTGTTCTAAATGTTAATATTAGTAAGCAGATGTAAATGCCTGCCGTATTACAGATGACAACGCTAGAGAAATATTTAAATGTGCATTTACATACACATGCGCAACCTATGCATGTTAAATATTTAACATATATATAGTCAATCATACAAGAGTGTGAATTCCTCTACCTGAAATGACCCAGTCATACTGCAAACGAGAACTTAATTATCATTTTTAATCACTACAAAATACTCCATTAACATTATTCTAGCTTTAGCCATTGTAATATTCTTCTATGTTTTAAAATAGACAGAAATATCTCAATTTTTATTATTTTTAAATACAGAGGTCAAAAGCTGATCGTATCACTGAATTAAATTCGTGTGACTTGGACATCCCTGAGGAGAGAATTTACTATGTTCTTTACTGTTTAGTTCAGAACTGTTGGGTTTTGTGTGTTACACAACTCAGTATAGCAAAAGATATTTTGGGCTTCAACTTCATTCCTTTTTCTGAAAAACAGGCTTTAAGTTATTTACCAGTTGGTAAACAGAAGGCTTACCTTAAACACTTCAATAGACTTTGCTTTTTCCAGTGACTTAGTAGTAAGTCATATGTAAATGCATGACGATCACATACTGTTTCATTCTGATATTTGATGTGCTGAGCTAATTAAGTTTTCAGGGTATGTTGTCAATACCAATTTCTTCAGCACTGCAGTTCTTTGAAATTGTCCTGAGTACTATTAAAACACAAAAATGGCCTTTCAGCACAAATCAGTTTTTTATATAATCTCCTTACAAAATCAGTTGCAAACATTTGTTCAACTTACAATCAACTTTGAAGCTAATCATTCATAAGCGTCTTAATATCAAGTGAAAGTCTTTTGACAAATGCTACCAAAAATAACATTGACACCTTCAAGTTTGAGCTTGTGCTCGTGTTTACAGCCATAGATGCACTGTTGCGTGGGAGTGTTTACCGGTGAAGTAGTGTTAATCCAGTACATGAGCACAAGGGCTTCAGTCAGATCTGAAACAAGGTTCTCTTTTTGAAGATGGAACCAAGATTCATTAATACTCAAAACAATGCATCATTTACTATTTGCAAAAGCTGTCAAAGCATGCATCATTATCATGACTCTTAGCATAGATGTCTTAACATAACTTTCTACCATATTTGGCATCAAATTCTGAACCCTTATTAAATTGACTGAAATATTTTCCAAGCTACTTATACTCRTTTACAGCTTCTTTGTTGTCTTCTGAGTTAATATTACTGCCTTTGTATTTTCACATGAGGACAGAACAGGAGATTATGAAAAATGGGTTTGCAGCAAGAAACTGCAATGTCAGTAGTTATTTTGTATGTTCTCTTGCCTTTTCCTTGGCTGGCATGAGAGAGTTTGCACACTGAAGATGGAGGTGGAGGGATTTCTTGGCAGATGTTTTTCTAAATTTTGACCTCCCTAGTAAACTTTATTAAGATTATTCCATTACTGCTATTACATGAATACATTAGATGACAACTGTAAAACATTAAAACCTGAAATATAACTTAAAATACATAATTTAATTCATTAAATAGCTGAACATAGCATTTTYCCCCCTTTTGGGGCCAGAAACAAGAAAGTCAACAGATTGGAACGGAGTTCAAATTGACCTAATTTGGGGATTTTGAGAGAATTTCAGTGTAAAATATTGCAAAGCCATCCTAATGATAATGGTATCCTTTAATGTAATTTTATGTCTTATTTCGGTAATGAAAAATTGTGTTAGATATGGCTCCACTTACACAAACTTCAGAAGAAAATTTTAAGGACCTAAGTGATCTCATTTTCAAAGAAAATCTTCCTGCACCATTCCCTCTGATTCTGTTAAGACCTGCAGATAACTTGGTCAGATATTTAGATACCTATCTTCAATAACATGATAATTTTAGCCTTAGCATTTGAATACTTTCCACTAACTTTGTATGCTTTCACTGGTTAAAATTATCATGAAAATGTAGTATTGCAAATTAAAAAAATTAGTTATCAGTGAACAGTATCTAGCTACTAGGGTATTTCATTTTTGTCCTCYTTTTTTGAAAGCATTTGATTTAGGTGTTTGATCTATGAWARAYRMMMRSSYKKKYRTYTWTCAAATAGTGGACCTATGTCTTATTTCTTCTTTTCTCTCCATTTCTCTTTTACTATTTCCCTATTTAAAGGATAATTCTCCTTGTAAGTTGTTATACTCTCAATTCTGTAACTTGGTATGTATACACTTCTACATTGTTTCCTTAGAGATCACATAAAACACTAAAAACACACAAATTCAGAGCCGGTGTTAGTCATTTCATCTTGTTTTCATCTGTTTTAAATCTGTTTCGTCATTCAGATCCAACTGCTCAAGGTACTGATTTTTAGAAATAAAATTTTAAGGAATGTCACCAATGTGAATTTCCTGTAGCCTATTTGTAACACACTAAGTTCAGTTATGCTCTCACATAGCATACATGGCATAAGAACTAGTCTACATTTTGGCAGAGTTACATAATTAATACARTCCCTGTTGTAAGTCACAGAAACATGGACGGATATATTTAATCATTTCACTGATCTGAAAATGCAAAGTCTTACCAAAATTCAGCAAGTCTATCAGATGCACCTAAGTATTGACTTTTGTAGTTGATAATTTAAAGTTGATGAACTTGTGAAATACAGTTAACCAGGCAGCTTTTTGACTATGTGATAAGCGTATTCCTCATACACACTTTTTTCATAAACGAGCATATGCTCATGAGAAGTGCTCCTGAGACTTTTTGCAGGTTTCAAAGGAGTCACTGCATGGCAGTTACTAAGGGCTACAACTTCATACATTCAAATGAGAATGTTTCTTTCCCTAAGGTTATCGCTGCCAGACATTTTAAATACGCYTCTTTTCTCCCAGCTGTACTGGCAAAACGCTGACAGAAGGAGCAAGTCATTCTGATCTAACAACTTTTTTTCTTCCTGTTCTTTATCTAAGTAACATGAACAAATGGCTTTCATTATTTGACCTATGCTGGAGGTGACTGAAAACTATTTGAAATCTAATTTACTGATGCATTAATTTATACCATTATTTCACCACAGTATTTCCCTCGGTCAGTTAGCTTTATTCACAATCTAGATTTGGATGTCAGTCTTTGAGGAAAAGCTGTGGTTATCAAAAAGTAGATCTCAAAAGATACATGGATTATTTGAGGTTAGAAGCAAGTTCCACTGATTACCATTTTTAGCTCAATTTCAGTAAAGTGGTTTTGGTTCCACTATTGCTAATTGTTTAGTAACATTTAAAAATACCTATCTAAATGTCAGTATCTTTACTGTTCTCTTCACATAGTAACACTTTATTCCTGTAAGGCCATAATTTCTAGTTTCTCAGACAGTACTTGGAAATACAGCTTTACAGTTTTTTTTTTTTTTTTTAAAAAAAAAAAGAATTCTGTGAAATGACCAAGCATTTTAAACCTGTATCAGTAAATTCTTTTCCCTGCCACAAAGTTGTCTTAGAAACCTTGCACCAGTGTTTCATTTCAGTGTATTTTGATGATGTAAGCTCAAAATACAACAAATCCAAATTAAATACAAACCCATATGCAAGTCTTTTCAACTCAGCAAGTACTGTTTCTCAATGATTATTTTTCTCCCTGCRTGACTCCTTCATACTCTGTTTCTAACTTAATGCACTATGATATAGCATCAGACCTCATGAGCAGGAAACTAAACTTGCCATTGCCAAAAGACAAACAGCTGTTGTACTCCTAACAACGGGAAAAGCAAAGTCTGTCTTTGGAGCACAGTTACATGTGGAAGCCACGTGCATACAATCAAAACCTAATCCCCCCATCCGTCTTGAACTGAACCTGATGGGCAAACAAGTACATTCTTCAGACAATCCCAAGCATTGAAACTAGTATTTTTTCTTTGCAAGTGGAAACCTTTAAGCATTACATCTAAAAAACTGCCGCATGTTTTATAACTGAGATTTAAACACAGAATTCCAGAAAAATGCTTTTTTTTTTTTGTTACAGAGAATGAAGTGTAATTTCCAGAAAGATAATACTAAAATGGAACAGGAGAAAAACTTTTAAATGCTCTATCTTTAATATATACTTGCCGGGTCCCGGAAGATACTCAACTGTATGTTCTTCGTACTTCATTTGTACCATGTTGATACTACTCCTTAAAGCGTCCAATTTCAAAGGCAATTCAAGCACTTTGTATCCCCAAATAGACCAACAGAGATAAATTAATGCAGACACATCTACCTTACCTGTTCCAGGAGGTGGGATACAGTAGTTTCGGCTCATAGCCATAGTAATTGTGCCACATGCCTTTTGAACAAGAACTGGCTCGCATCCAACTGGCTTGGGGTTTAGACAGTTGTCTGCACCGAGAGAGACAAACCCTAAGGAATAGCAGCAAAAAAAAAAAAGAAGATTAGGCTCTTAAGTCTATCCAGCAATCTTTGCTCTAAAATACTAAAATTACAGTAAAAAAAAAAGTCCTGAATTTCAGATAGTCAGAATTTTTATTAATCAAACAGTGAAGTATGCTTAGAGGCCTGGTGACAATGTGGTTCCACTGAAGGTGAAAACATACTGCAATGTGTTCTGTAAGACAATTCAACTGAAACTTTATAGGAAGTAGTTAAACCAGATGTGATTACAGAATTGAACTTCACAGAAGGATTTGAGTGAACAGGAGAAATCAGTTTGTGTAAAGGACGTGAGGACGTCACAAGAGTCTTAGAGCCAACACTGATCAAAGGAACAGAAAGCAGTAGCAAAGCTGAAAAGGCAAAAGCAGACTCTTAAAAGTAGGTACAAATAATTTGAGTTTCACGTAAAAGCAAGCCCTTGAATTAAACAGAAAGGTTGAAGGAATCAAGAGGTGTAAATAGACAAATGAAGCCTCTTTAAAGGAGCTGTATGCATCTTACAATGATGCTTTAGACGTTACCAAATTAGACAGCACTGTTACACAGCTGCTTCTTACGTATCTTCACTTGTCTGTATTTTCCTAATAGAAATATTTAGAGATTTTCTTGTGGATGTTTTTCCATTAACAGAGTGAACCAGTGATAATTTTAACAGACACATTATAAACTAAGGAAAGGAAGAGGAGAAATTCAGGAAAAACAATTAAAAAAGGCTGTTGTGTTTTAAAGGAATGTTCAGTGGAAGAACCCCGAATTTTAGCAGACCAAGCTAAATATAAGGCTTTGTATATTGCTTTGAAAACAAACCCTGCCCGTTGCATCATGCTGAATAGAGGAACGTAGTCAACTGACTTTCTTGTATGCATTTTGAAATGCATATATTTGTCTCCAGATGGATGTCAGGGGAAAACTACCCTGATAGAGTTTAAAGAGGTCTGTGCTAGATTTAATCCATTTCCAGTGGTGGGATTACAGCCAGTAGGATGTCACCCGGATTTTACCACTGTTACCCTTTGGGAAACCCGCTACTGTCACGTTTGTGACAACTTCTACAAGACAGACTGTGCTTTAACCGAGGGCTTTCTAATGCTGGTAGCCCCGATCATCCCCTCCCCAAGTTATTTCTCCCAGAAGACACTGTGCCACACCTCCTCCATCATTGCCTTCCCTTTGAAGGGGCATGGATAATGTTTCACRAGTCGCTTTGTAGCCCAGAAACTCCATTTGAATCTTAAAAATTTTAAAAGCCCTGAAAACTTTCAAAAATACCCAGTAGAAACTACCAAAATGATCTTTCAGATTTATGAAGAAGTGAAAACTCTGCCACTGCCTCCTACTCCCTTCTTTTCAAATTTCTGCCAGTTTCAGGCAGCTGCATTTCCCAAAACATTCAGCAGGGAAAGACATTAGCCACTTCCTGCCCATTCCAGAGGATTTAGCCATGGGTGAATTGGATTTTTCTAATTAACATATTGAATTTTTCTAATTAATGGCTGTTTTATGACTGCTGTAAGATAGTCGTAAGTAATGTGGAAAAGTAATAATAATAAAGCATTCCTGTTTCAGTAAACTCGACAATGGCTCTCTTCCATGGGGGGCAGGCTTAGCTCGGTTGGTTAGAGTGTGGTGCTGCAAATGCCAAGTTCAATCCCCGTTTGGATGATCTCCAGAGGTCCCTTCTAACCTTACTGTTCTATGATTCTAACTTCTTTGCACCAATATCAAGTTTTATTGTACTTGTCATTTTGCATTGGAATTAACAACATACAAATAGTTTCAGAATAATAAAAACTAGTAGCATTAAGTTTTACATATACGGTATTACAGCTTGACTGGAGTTATACAATACAAAAGTGGTGATTAGAAGGGCTGATATACTTCTGGAATTAAGGTTAAAGATTTTTTTTTGTGTGTGTTATACATGGTACATCACAACTGCAGTTACTGCTGGATAAGTAGAGCTGTTGCTTATCACTTCTTTTCTGTGCATTAGTTTAACCCCTAACCCTAATGAGAAGTTGTTCTTTAGCAGCCAAGTATTATTCTTCTATTGATGAATAGTTTCTGTTGCATTAAAAATACAAAATCAAATCACATTCAATGAAGTCTGTAAAATATCTTATACACAGTCATTTCATACAAAAAACCCTGTAAACGCTTATTTTAAGATCAGTTATATGAAAAGACATTATTATATTTTTTTAAAGAACTTCTAAAAAAAAAAGTATTCAAGCATTTAAATGGACAATCCAGTTGAACCATATGCATTTGAGAACAGCTGCCATCCTGCTGGGTACAGTTCAAAAAAAAAAAGAGTTCAAAAACCAAAATAAACTGATTTTCTGATTGTGGATCTGGTTTTAGCTGGGGCCTTGGCAATGGATCGTTAAGGACTGCAGTGAGCCGACCTCACGCCAAGAGGAGCCTCCAGTGACAAAGCCTCTGTTTTCAGGAGCATTATCACTCCTGCTGAGGCACAAACCCAGCAGAGTCACAGGGCACAGGGGAAGGAAATCTGACCCAAATCCTGCTTGCTTTATTTGTATGTGTTCCTCTACAAATAGCAAAGCAAAACAACTGTTCTTATCTGAACTTCCCAATTCACAACCAGACTCTGAGAGAACATAGCAGAGGCAGAAACATAGCAACAAGCTAAAAAGTTTGAAAGCATAGGATGAAGACACAGTTCCTGTTTTCCCTAACAAGTAAYACAGCTTTTTAGCATAGAGGAACAAGCTTATTTCCCTGACCAGAGACACAGACATTTCCTCCTGTGTTCTCCCAGATATTCTTTCAGAAAACCCCAAGAGACAATTGATCTGTTAGTAGCACACCAAGATTAAATTAAAAATACACTCTGCAGTTACAAATAGGAGACCTATGCTCTATCRGGTTACCTTCATTCTACAGTTATGACCTAGCCCTAGCAAATCACTTCCACCTACAAACAAGATCAAACATATTTTTCCACAGGGGACAACACTTTGGAGTAAAACACTCCACCCCTAGAAGCTGATTGATATTATTTATGCTGTTACCCTGTAAAAAAAAAAAAGTATGGCTTTTTTTCCACCTTTTAGGTAAAGAAAATTTAAAAAGTTAGTGCCCTCTGGAAGGCAAACTACCTGTTCCAGTCCTCCCTGCAGCCAGCTTCCTCTAACACAACCTGTTTCAAGAGCAGCAGCTACTTCTCACACAGGTGCTACCCATGACAATCTGGTGCCAGGCACCACAGCTATAAACCCTTCCCCCAGCTGAGAGGAGCTAGCCAATTTGGAAATAGAGGGAGGCTGAAACTGAAATATATACAGCCATCATGGGAAATGCACTAGCTAGTTACCCTAGAAGCGCCTGAGGATGACTTGTATGGCTAAAGCCACCTGCTGATACTTAAATATTTAAAAACAAAGTTCTTTTGTTCTATGTATTGCTTTTTTTGAATTCACACACAGAAGATGTGACTGTCAAAATAAGAATCTTGAATTACTTCAATTTCTGTTGAACCTCAAAATGTTAGACACTGGGGCAAACTTCCTGTTAATCTGAATTGGTATCATACCAGCAAAGGTAGTACGTCCAGAGGTGTGCTGAGTCCCATCTAGCTGTTTTTATCATGTTCAGTGTAAGAGAAGCCCTTACTTTTAAACTGAAACTTTTTCTGGGAAGATCATAGAATCTTCCTAGGCTGCCTGTCTTCTGAAAATATATCTGCAGGCCTTACACCTTTCCATCCCGCTTTAGACAGTGGTCCAGGCCATACCTAAAAAAACAAACTTCTCCTCTCCAGCTTCACTAACAGGATACATTTATTTTCAGAGTTGTGACAAGTGTCATAGATTTGGCTCAGAAAAGCTGTGTAGGAACAGGGAGATCTATTGATTGGAATTAAAAAAGCAGAAACTTGCATACGTAGATGTGAATATGAGAAATTTTGTCTATTCTCACAGCTGGGAAACTCACACCTCCCTGATGGCACTGTGGAAGTAGTGGTGGTAGAGGTTGGTCGTGCATACTTCAACTAGCATTCAGCCACTATGCAGCTTATGATGGCAGGTGTCAGAGGCAGGCAGGTCCCATGGTGTGAAGGTAACGCTTCTGCTGCTGCAGAAGACTCCAGGACTTCAGCAGGACAAATCAGTCTGCCTCAGCTCTCTGCCTTAGCACTGTCACACCTGCTAAAGGCAATAGAGGCTAAGGAACACAATCTGTTCTGGTGTTCCTGCAATTACATTATTGCCTGATTTTTTTTTTCTTTTCAGACCAGCCAAAAAATTAGACAAAACCAAATAAAAATGAAGGAATTTTCCATTTAGATGATGTCAAAATTCAGAGCTTTAGATATTTTGCACAGAATTATTTCATACTTTAAGTATGGTTCATTCAAATTTCATGCAAATGTTCACTTTGCTTCCGATTTCAGGTCACATCCCTGCTTTAGTCTAGAATTCAAGCTGAATATTTCACATGGAAATCTAGTCCTGAAGCACACTAAGATTACAGGGCTAATGGTACTGCTACATTTCTGCTGCCTGTGCTTCACAGATGGGGATGCAACAATTTAAAAGATGGAAAAGAAAAAAGGCCAGAGGGATGTTTTGAAAGCTGAGAACAGCTTTGGTTTAGACTCAGGTTTTGACAGAAGGTTCAAGGTACATTTCACTTCATTTGAATGGTTTCTTTGATAAGATGATCCCTCATAGTCATAGGAAAGACCAAGGCATAGAAGAAAATAATTTTTCTCATCCTCCCTAGCTTATCTTTTCATCCCCCTTTTCATGCTCCTTCAGCTTATGGAAAGGGTRTGTTTGCTTTATGGCTGGGGTACTTAATGAACTGTAATGACATCAGATTCATGTAACAGCAAGTGTCTATTGGAAAAGTTATAAGCTATTTAAGTCTGTTATTTTAACTTATGTATATTCTTAATACTGAGTTAATGTTTTCTGTGTGATTGTGGCAAAGTTATTGARCCAGTTGAATCTGTCAGTGTGCTAATCTTTCCTGACACTTTGCTTAGAAATTTAATGAGACGATACCCAATTTAACAAATGACAGCTTTGTTGCTTGCTCTCTGTTGTTGCAAAGAGAGTTGTCTTTTTTTGAGTCACTTTCGCTTAAAATGTCATGTGTTTAAGCTACTGTGACCAGCCATCTCCTCTGCTAAGTGCTGCTTCTCTGCATGACGCTGGGGAAGGTGAAGGGGAGGGCTTGGTGGTACTCCTCACCCTCTGCATTCAACCTGTTAACTAAGTGGCAGGGGGAGGTGTGAAAGAAACAAAAGTATATTTCACTGGGGTGAAAAAGGGTACTTATCTTCATTAAAGCACTTTAATAACACTGGCTCAAGAAAAAAATTGCCTCGGAGGGAAACGGAAGGTGATAGCCTCTGGGTTTGGGGCTGCGGGCGCGTGCAGCTGAGAGGCAGAGCTCATTAGCAGTGATTGCTTTCAGCAGTATTACAGTTTGCCGGCTGAAGGTGACATGGGTGTAGATGACCTCCCTGTTGGGCTTTCTGCTCTCCTGTGGCCCCACTGTGCTACTGAGGTCCTCAGTAACCATCTCTGCCTGCTCTCATCTCACAGCCTTTCATCCAACTACATTAAGTGGTCACTTACTTCAAAATTTGTGACATTTCCTGGAGAATGTTCCTGTTGTTTGTGTGCAGTTCATTAAACTTTAGAAGGTTGTTTTCATCTCCATATATTCCTTGACTTACTTAGTGTAGTGTTACTCTAAAGAAGCTTCTGCAGTTTCTGTTTGCTTCTTGTAGCATTAGCTGTAACTAGACTTTGTATTTCTGTTGCTTCTCCGGAGGCGTGTGGTTAGTGAGGAACGCAAGAGTCCCCCGACCGCTGCACGCTCACCTTGCCCTGAGGAGCTGCAGTTGTGCTGCTGGCAAGGGCCCCCATGCCACGCAGCACTTCTCCACTGCCCAGCTCCAGTGGCAGCATGGTAGCCAGGCGTGGGGACAGCGGTGCTGCACGCAATAGACTCAGCCTGGTGAGGAACCTCCTGTTCCCTCAGTCTTTGCAATTTAGCTATTTGTAACACATTAAAAAATACCAAGGAAAACATCACAACACCTGGAGTGTAACATGCTAATGTTTAACCTGGCTAGCCCTGTGCATTCTTGCTGTCACAGCACCCCGTGTTCTCCAGCAGCTACCCACAGTGTTCATCAGGCCGTCCGGAGAAACCCATCTGTCACTTCCAGAGCGAGCTCCTTCTCTGGTTCACTACATCTGATAAGAAAAGCTTTAATGGAAACAAGAGAGAGCTCTTGAAAGCAAAAGTTAGAAAACTCATCTCTAAGAGCACATATGTCTTTCCTTAGACCTAACTGGTCTGACACAGTAGGAATCAATCGTGGGAGCATATTATTCATAAAAGATACTATTTTCTCTTATCCAAATAAAAGCCATAGAAATATTAGTCGACTGAGAAATAAAAAGATAATACTTTCATATGGACAGGTCTTTGATGAGAGCTTGAGTGAAATAACCTTATGAAGAACACTAAGAAAGTTTAAAAAATTGTTGTAGATATACAAATTTATTAATCTAATAAAAATGAGAAATAAACATTCATACAATTTCTAGCTCCTTGGTAACTTACCATGCATGCATACAGACTTAGTAAAAAGTTTTAATTTTACTATGTGAGAGTATATTGTCTTTAAGATTTCAACCTATACTTTATACTGTTCTCATTTAATTAGGAGTTATATCAACTACCATTAATATTTTTTCACATTTTTCAATTTTTCTGTCTAAAACTAAATCTTTAYGGAGAATAATAAAGATGTAAAAGAATCAGGATGTCTAGTATAAGCTAAAGCTATGCCTACAACAATGTTGAAAAATTAGATACAAAGTGCCCATGGTGATTGTTCAACCTACTGGAGCTTTAATCTGTAAAGCACTTAACCACATATACAACCATAAATGTACTAATTTTCTAGTTTAAACAGTTTCACTGAAATCAGTGGATATACTTCCAGTGAAATCTGTGGTGTAGTTCAGAGATATCAGAACTAACTATAAATTAATTTCTTTGGTAACTGGAAACAAACCAGCAATGGCAACACAGGACTCAACACAGATTAATTTTCTTTTCTGAGAAATTGCAGGCATTTAAAGATAGCTCGTATTTCTCTGTGCAGTCATGCGATCTGCAGAAGGGGTGCACCAGCTGTCTGCAAGTCCCCAGGAAGCAGAACTCAAGTGAGCACATACCCAGTCTGGAGTATTAGTAATATGCACAAATGACTGCATGCACAAAACTGAATGCTAAATTTTAAACACGKGTTTCAGAGTTTCTGAACGTCCATTATTTACAGAGCAATGTGTTTCTGATGCACTAAGGTAACCATTAGCAACTTTGAGAAGCAATGCCATCTCATTAATAACACTGGGAAACACAGTGGATTATTAACAGAATACAAAAGTGGTAAAAATATCTATGTTTATCAGTTGAGTGCTAAAAGTAATATGATAAGGTAAAGGTTAGTGAGGGGTGAAATCACTTCTACAGATAATACAATTACAAACAGACTTACTATGAAACTTTCTGTGGAAGTTTACTCTCTCAGCTGAGCTGCAGTTGCAAGCCCAGCCTGCACGTGTGAGCTCAGTGCCATTGCCAGCGCCYGAGGCTGGGCAGCTTCACGCTGGCGCAAGGGCCCCAAAGGCACTACTGCACCCTTGTGCCGAAAGGTGTCCTGGGCAGAGAGCTGCGCTTCCAAGTTCTGTGGGACATCTTTGTTCTAACACTAATAAAATTAAGCAAGCCTCAAACTAGAGTGGTTTGAATTTCATTTCAGAAGATTAGGACTGGATGGGTATTTCGCTCRGCTTTGTATGCACTCTAAATAGGCAGCAGCAACAATACTTCTCGCTTTTTCTTGTAAAATAGATTCAGTACTTTTTAATTTATTCCTTGGGGTTTGCAGCAACATTAGAAGCCATCYACCTATTGCAGCTTCTTGACTGATCTCTGAGGAAACCACTGAGAAATTTCCCATTTCTAGGATCTAAGCCCAGCCTCACGGGGCTGAGGTTGGCGCAGGGCGCAACGGGAAGCAGCATCGGTCGGGGTCCCGCCAGCCAGGCACAAGGCCAGGCAGGACTGCCGGCTGGCCCAAACGCAGCTGTGGCAGTGGGGAGAGCTCCTGAGGCTTTAGAAAACAGACTGTGTCGTTTAATCCTAATTCTCCATGGGCTTCTGTCAACACAGAAAGTCAGCTGTGGTCTCTGCATTGTAGATGACAATTTTCTGTGAGTGGCTTCTTTTTGCTAAATACAAGCACTTATCTTTGTTAATTATTATTTTTGCATAGATAACTTCATTTGTGACTTGACTGGTAAAACTCTAAGGAGCTAGACCATCTGGAGACTGAAGTTAAAATTGGATTGCAGAGTTAAAATGCTCCAGGAGTTTGTTCCAGATGGGCTGCATAAAATCACACCGCTGCAGGAAACACTGCAAGATAGCAGGTAACCTGACACACACAACCTCTGTGAGAAATCCTGTTATAAATTATCATTTTCAATATTGTATTTTAATTGCATAAAGAGCTCTGAGTGTGAAGCAGAACAATGGGCTTGGTCTTTGGCTATCAGAAAACCACAAGACAGAGAAAAGATTTAATGAGAAGAGGACTGGCCTGGGTTATTTGTTTTTAATATGCTTGTTGAAAGGAATCTGAATGAAGTTAATTTTGGCTTCTCATTTCTCCTCTTTACATATAGCTTAAAATATATGTGAATTTATTACAGAAACAAGTCTGAACAAGTTCAAAGAAATATTCAGAGTTAAAGCAAATATCTCCTGTTATTTCCCTTGTTTTATACCTAGTATTAATTTGCTGTTCTTAAACTGTATCCTATAAAAGGCAAATGCAGTATGTTTCATAGTCTGATCTCAATTTTGGCTTCTTTAAGAGATGTTCTTTTATGAAACTGAAAGAAGTACTCTGAAAATGAGCAGAGYGTACCATCTCCAAGTATGCGCAGGCACTGCAAAACATGCCAGGCTGAAGGCTACAGTGTTTCTTAGAATGTGAAGTTTTTTCCTCAGCCGCTTAGGAGATGACCTGATAGTCAAAAGCGATGCTGAACATCTGCAGCTTCTGTGGGAGACTGCTGCCAGTTTACTTCAATAAGGCTGGTAAAAGATGATCTCAGGATGTGGCCCRGGAGGTATCTTAAAAGACCCATAGTTTAAAGCTCTTCAGATTACTAATTTCCACCGCAATTATTTTAATTAGAAAAATATATACTAACAGAAGTTGACAAAGTCATGAAAAGGAGCTCTTACCGAGTATTTGTTATTGTGGTACACATTTCAGTAACTTACCAAGGTTCAGATAGTTGTAAACGTTTAATTAAAAAAATAGAAAAAAGATGTATGCCCTTTATTTAATCATATCTGGCAGTAGAGAGATAGACAATTGATCTTTTAAGTTGCTAGGTAACGTTCATTTTCTAGCTGAAATGAGAATTAAAGACATCAAATACTACGTAGGCACATCAAGGAAGTTATATAAGAGAAAGAATGTCTTATTAGGAGCTTGGATTTGCGATGTTAACATATAAAACACCTACAAAGAGAGCCATTCAGTTACCAGTAGCCTTATTAAGAGAGTGAGATATGTTGCATACCATCTCTGGGGAGGACAGGTTTATGGGATTGTAATAATAATATCAGGTCATGCAACTAGAGCTTAGTATGAAGGTTTTGTCTATTTAACTGATAGAAAATAAAATTGGGTAAAACATTCTGAAAATTAATGAGAATTCTGAAAGTGCAGATATTGAGAAATTGAGAATCCTATTTCTTTCAGCCRCTAAAGCTAACTACCTCCCACATTTCTGATTATTTCCAGAAGTACAAACTTTGGAGGATGGTATTGTACCTGTAGACTACTGGAGGAACAAACCAAACCTTTGCTATCCAAAACTTTGCTTCAGTGCCTCAAAATATTTTCTAAACTATGGCAAAAAAACAAATATATTGACAATTTTTAATGCACAGTAAGTGAAGACCTGGTATTCCTGTCCCTAAGTCAATAACTACTCTCAGCTATGAAGGCTAAGCTATTCAGTCTGTGAAGGTTGTCTGTTTTTTTTCCTGAATCTGACTCACAGTGGGACAGTTTATCTTCTGGTGCCATACCTCTTAGAGGGACTCATACGGTGGTTTTCCATTGACTTCTGTGGAGGTCAGGTTGTGTCTTAYTACATCCAGCTAGTGTTAACAAGCTGGATGATTAACAAGCTACCATAATGTCAGACATCATAAACGTAAAGAGCAACTTTATAAAATCTTAAAATCTATGTTTGAAGGCTGATTCAAGGGAGAGGTTCTGCAAGCCTTTCCATCATAGCTTTCATAGAAAAGTGGAAATATGTGAAGCAGAAAGTAATTTTGATTATAACCTCTGTTTTTTTATTTTCTTTTCCCTTTTTGATTCAGATGATACAGTACCATATATATTAAATAAAATTGACAGTATTAGATATTTTCTAAATGCCTGAAATGAGAAGAAACATTACAGAAAGAACATAGAGACTCTTAAGGTAATATCTATTTTTTAATGTATTTATTTGCTTCAATTTACAGCACAAGCTTAAGTATATATACACAGCTATGATGAAACAAGACCTGTTAGTTCAGTACTAGATCAATTTAAATTGAACTCAGAAGACGTGTGCTTCTCAGTTCTTTAGTCTGCATTGTGACTGAATGAAAAGTCACAGTTCCTCAACAATCTTCTCTTGTTAAACTTCTTAATTGTCAAAATAAAGTAAAAGTGGATGCAAAATGACTAATTATGCACTCACTGTAATGTAACCATACAGTTGACAATGTCTTCATCTGAGATAGGTTGCTACACTGACAGCATCTGCTCTCAACAAGAAATTGTGCCATATGTCAGGGGGAGATAATGACTTACTGAACAGCTCGGTATAGCTCTTCCTTCCTGTCTTCACAAGCTATAGTCCACGTAAAGGAGTTAGAGAAAGAGAACTCATCTGCAAGGCTTCATTATAAATAACTATTTTATGACATATGCCTTGAAGAAGCACACAAATCCCCCGTCTTCCATGAACAGCTCACTGAATAGGTGAGCGGTATATGACTTTCAGAGGCAATTTCTGTGATTGCTCGTCTGCAACAATTATCGTACGCTAGAACTGCAGGGACCTGAAACAATTTCCCATCTATTACCTCTGAATTCGGGTGATCCTACATCACAGGGTTTGATAGTAAGGTACAGGATGCATGGGGTAAGGATGAGAATATGCTTAATCAAACTATTTTCATTTCCTGCACAAAACATTTAGTTTCAAATAATCAAGACAGAGCAAAAAGGCTGGTTTACTAAAATTGTCTAAGAAGGTGAATAATTCCACCCTGCTCTGCACCATGGCCCTTTTCTGTCTTACTTTTTTTCAGGCAAAGCTTTTTTCCTTTCACCACTGGAGAAAACAACATCGCTGCCTAATTTTACTGAAATGTGTTTATGCTCTTAATAGAGCATGTTTTATTTTCACAGAAGTATTTGTCTTACAACTCTTTGTGTGTAAGAAAGGTATTTTGTTTTAGCGCTATTTGTTATTCTTTTCCTTAAAATTCACGTATTCCTTTTAAAAGCCTTTGGCCTACAATTAGAGAGAGATAATACAAAATAAAGAAAACAAAAAAGAAACAAAATAACAAAAACAGTAGAAACAAATGAGTCCCAAATACCACTGAGGGCCCTGGATAATTTTTTGACCATTACTTGTCATGGTTGCAAACATTTGGTCTCATGTCACCAACATATACTTAACTTGAATATTTTTCAGAACTCTCATAGAAGCCAACAGTCCTTCAATACATAACAGWTAATTTTTAGCATTTACTTTTAAGCATATATTATATGTGTATTAAGAAAAAATATTCAAATTTTATACTTTAGCACCAAAAAAATCATGCATCACATGTTACACCCACTGTTGAAGAGTCATAGTATGCTGCTTCTCACATTCTGCATTTCRCCTCCTGCAACATTGATACTGGCATGACAGGACAATAATGTGCATAAGCTTCATCCTGAACAWGTAACAGCTGGTGGGGACCTGCTGTGTCATCAAGTCCACTCTGCTTTTTGTACTACATACTTCAGATATGAGGTACTATTGCCACACCTCAAATAATCCTTTTTCATCATGGTATTGAGCTCTCAATACCCGTTGAGGATTCTGTGCTCTGATGGCAAGGCTGCTCCACATCTCCTCTTCTGATAATTAGAAACCTGCCTCTCACTGAGAGCTCAAATATCTTCATGACCAGTGAACACTCTTCATGATTAATCATAAGCAATATAAAGTATTGAAGTAGTTTAATTTTGACAAAAGTTTGAAATACCATGTAAACAACTTGGTAATTACTTGATTTGCTAATAACATGAAATACCAGAGATATTTTTCAGTACCGATGGTTATAACTTTGCTTCAGAGAGCAAGGGTATAGAGCAGTGCGCTAAATGCCATTCAAAGTAAGTCTTAGGTGGATTTTAAGGAAGCACTCTTACTTATTYAAACATAACCTCATAATGTTTTGACTATTGTGGATGAGGTTTCTTGAGCTATGTATGGTTAGTTACCTTACATTCAGACAGTTGACATTTTTAATTTCACAGTTCTTCAGCAATTATTTACCCATTAGTTTTTTTTTTCCTTCTTTCTATACAGGATCATTTCTCACTGATGTTTCTAAGCTACGTTTGTGTGACACATCAGATTTTAAGAATGATGAACAGCCAGAGAGAGAGAATCAGTTACAGAGGACCCAGAATGTGTGCTATATTCACTTTCTTTCTGAATGATCTGATGTACAGAATGCTCCAAAATGGGTAAATACCTGAACAAAAATTACTAAATCAATGTATTTTGCTTTAATATTTGGTTCCTCTTTATGGCCTCTGAGTTCCATCACACTACTGAGTTTTACAGAGGGATCCCACAAAACCCCTCTGCATTATTTTATTAATAGAATGTTTCTTTCATAGCAATGACAGAAATCATACCTGTTCCATTCAGTTTAATAGCTGTTATGCTAGAAATATTAGTAAATCTTGCAAAATAAGCAGCTTATTATTTCTCTCAACTCCAAAATTTCCACTCCTTTCCTTGGCTCTTTCAATACAAAGTGAAAAGCTGTCTATAATTTAATGTCCTTATATGTTACTTTTCTCTGTTTTCTACCCTTTAGCAACTTCTCAGTATTCTACTTTTCTATTTCATGATTTCATACCCTTGATATTAACTTTTGATGTAATACACTRATAAATGGCTAAAAAGGAAAAATAGCCCAACAACTTTATGTACAATTTTAAATATCTTGGCTATGGTAATAGGGCCTTCAAAGATTTCACTATATTTAAAGCATGATCTCCATATTTGAAAATGCACACTGCTGATCAGACTGTGCTTTGCCAAGGATTCCTCAACAGATGTCTTAAAATGGTTTCTATATTTTCTTTGAGTGATGGCAAACCAATTGAACTTAAACTGTATCAGCATGCATTTGCTCTGTGTACTAAATGAAAGAACATACTGCAATTCTGTTGCAAAAAATAACTTAGAGCATGAAAGCCTTCTGTATGTTTTCCATCAAAAGGCTCATTCATGTGATTAATTATCTTCAGAAACTACTAAAACCTGAGGCTGAAATGATAATACTGTTTTTAAAGTTTAGTGATATTTCTTCCTGATTAGAGGAACAGTGATAGTGCTTTAGCTCTATTAGCTAAATTACTAATATCGGGGGGTGGTTATCCTTTACTGAGTAGTTTTCTATTTGTTAGATATTTGTGTGTGTGTGTGTGTGTGTGTGTGTGTGTGTGTGTGTGTGTGTCTGTGTCTTTCTGTATCTGGAAACTTTTAACTTCCACATTACAATCAGTGAAAAAACATCTAGTCGGTCAACCTATACCTGAAGAGTAATTGTCTGGGACCCTCCTTCACATAATTTCTCTCAGAAATCAACCTTTGAGAACTAAATATCTTAGAAAGAAGTAAGTTGAATCTGTGAATACATTTTGGGTGGCATATGGGAATTCTCCAGCAAAGGAGAGCTATGGCAGCATTCCTGTGCTYCCTGCTAACCAACCTAGGAAGCCCAACATTTATCTGATAAAGAGAGCAGTAACAGAAGTGCTCATACCTGCTAGAAAATACATGCTCTTGAGACTTTTTGTCTTCAGAGGTGCTTCTCCAAATCAGTTACGCATTAGTCTTGTATAAGACTGTATGACCAGAATCTGCATAAAGATCTGGAGTGAAAAAAACAAACAGAAAAACTGTTTTTTTTTCACGTTTGGATTATATCCAGAGCTTTTCTACTAAGTCTAATAATAGTTGCATCTCTTGGCAATGGTGAGAAAGTTGGTTAATAACATCTCTTTTTATCCTGTAAYTGTAGGAAATCATTTCCAAGTAGTAGTTGCATCAGATTGCTGGAAATAATATATATCTTTTCTTATTTTGTGGTCTTAGAAACTATATATACAGTGAAACAATACTTGTTCTTTTTGAAGCAGTTTATGTTGGGACTAGCATGGAGTTGGGGCAAGCTGGAGTCTTTTTCCTCAATTTCCAGAAATTTAGTTTTCAGTAAAACTACAAAGTCTACAAAAAACTGCTAAAGCTGCTTTTATTTTTAAAAATGAGGTGTTTTTTTTTTTTGATATTTTAAAAAATTAGCCTGCCATTCTAGAGTGTAGACTAAGGATATTCAAATGGTGGAATAGAGCACTTTAAGACACTGTTCTTCTGCCTGTGAAACATGTTCTGCAGTTATTTTGTTACTTTAAAATAAGCAGTATTGTCTTAAATCCCGCTGGACCATCTTCTCTAAGGTGAATACTCTGGCAGTATTTAGGCAGAATCTTACTTGTAACATTTATGAGCAGGTGGACCATTTAAACAAACAAACTAGTCAGTCAATCCAGTAACGTTTAAATAACAATAACGATATGTTCCTTAATGCGTAAAAAAATATCACTACAGTCTATAGATCAGAAGGTAAGTATTGTTCAGCAGTGGTAGGTACCACAGATTTTGCTTAGAGAAAATTCCAGTTGTAAATACYTATATGTCTTAAGTCTACATTCAAAACAAGACTCAGAAACAGTGGGAAGGGGATGTGAAAAGCAGCCTGTTTTCTGTTAAATTTGGCCTGTTGATGCTAGGATTGCTGCAGTACCAGTTAATGCGAACGCTGCATTTATTCACCAATGATTCTCTCATCACGGCTGCAAGCCTGTTCCTCTGTGGAGTCTCAGCTGACCAAGAAATAAGAATTCCCACTGTGTCATTTTTCCACAGGACATTGAAAGGGGCTCTTTTGCTCTTCTGTTCTTTTTTCTTCATCCCTACYGAGTCGTACCAGCTTATCTCAGTGAAACTTGCAGAAATGTTGTAATCTCAGAGATTTCTACCTCTGCATCAAATTTGGTTGAATCAGTCGATGGGCCAATAGCTTAGTGAAGCAGGCAATGTTGGGCTTGGAGAGAAGGCAAAGGAATGTACCAGAAAATACCTTGAGTGCACAAGGGTTGTTCCAGTCCAAAGAGAATATATTCACATTGTTGATGTAGAAGACGACAACAGGATAAACCTAAAACCATAAGAACTCCAGGATCACTTTAGAGGGTGATGCAAGACGAGTCTGAAATGAACACCATTGTATTTTAGACCAATGTAAGCTAACAAAAGCACTTAATTTCTCTTTCTTTCTCTGTATGGATAAGATGCAGAATATGTGCATATTTGATTACTTCTGCTCTCCAGCTGCATAACAGCACAAGCACTATATATGAGCATTTAAATATTTCACTTTAGTAGTTGGGTCCAAATCTATATACATATCTATGGCTTGGACCCCTCCTAGTGAAAGCTATTTGTGCTTAGATCAAATTGTGACCCTGAGAAATGGAAGTATTTATGTTGAAAAAGAACTGTATGAAATATTTATAAGGTTATTGTTACAAACTAGAAAAATTATGATATAAATATGATTACACTGCATAAATCAGATAAAATCTACACAATCTGTGTTCTTTTTAAAGAAGCCCAAAATGATTTTGTTTCTGAAGTACACATGAAAAGAATTTCAATAACATTCTATTTTCTGACTTTATTGTTAAGGGATACAAGGAGAGCTTTTCCCTGGTTGTACTATTTTCTTTATAAAAGCATTACTTCAGAGAAAGTAAGCTTGGCTCATTTAAAGTCCCCACAAGGGACAGATACATTTTGAATGATATTTTGAATGTTTTTGATTACCTGGAGGAATGATATCCCAGTTTATGAAATCCCAGTGTGGCTTTATTTTTTGGACAACTCAGTTATTTTCTCATCCTCTGACCTTATTACAATATTGTTTTCCCTTCTCTTCACTACACGGTTCAGTGAGAAAGCTCTATAAATTTGATACAAATCTAGTTCACATACAGTATCTGCAGCTTACTCAACTTCACAAGACATAAAAATAACAATTTCTTTTCCCTTATATCTTAGTAATCTTGCGTTTCTTATTTTTGTGCAATATTATAACCAATATCCATGTGCTAGGAATTCCCCTCAAGTGAACTAAAAAAAAAAAAATTAAAATCTATTATATCCACATCAACTGTAGGAAAAATTTTTGCTTCCCTGATGTGTTCATATTTTATCTTATAATGTATCAATTTAAATGCAGATGGCCAAAGAGAGAGACTGTTTCTTTTCCTACATTCTACACATACACAGTGATGATGAGATGATTAAGACTCTGCCATGTGTGCCTCTCTTTTGGTCTGGAAGCTTTGAATGACTTCAGACAGAGGATGTGTTCCTTTCCATAACTCCATGTTAAAATCAGTGGAAGTGAGGATTTTGTAGGTCTAACAGCGCTACAGAGAGGTAGTAAATCTGCTAGTAGATAGTTGTTAAATTAAACACATACATGACAGGAATTGTTTAGATTTAAATTTACTATTGTACTTGATTTTAATTTGTATTAGGGAGAGAAAAATTGAGTCTAATGTACTGCTTAGATTTAGAGTACAAGAGAGTCTATTTGTTATGACCTTGCCTTCTTATTTTGCAACTAGAATATTTGAACAACATGTGATGCTTTCAGTGGCACCATTCATAAACAAGAAGGAAATTAAAAACAATGCGGATGAGATGTGTCAGAGCTACGGTGCATTTGAAGTTAGTTTTGGATTGTTTCAATTCACACATCTGTTCTTGCTCATAGCTGTCCCTATAGCCTTATTTTAGGCCAACATTTTCTGTAGCAAATATTCCATATATTTTAGGGTTCAATTTTATATTTCGAACTTGAGGTTACTCTTAACTCAGTCTACAGATAATTACAACTTCCATGGAGCTAATTCTATATTCATTATGCTTCATTTCAGATTTTCACAAAATACATGAAATATAACTCAAAAGTTTTGGGGGTGTTGCCCTTCTGCTTTAATTTTTGCATTTCATGTCTTTGTACCATATAAATGTGTGAGTGTGTGTACACACACACACAAATATACAGACATATATAAATATATATGCATGTAAGCAACTGTATGTGTGCTTTAGGGTATCAGAACCTGAGGTGCATCTTTAACATCTTCACTGTTTCTGGTATTTTTTTTTAGTGTTTAATATGAAGAAGTCTATCGTGAATGGCATACTAATCGCAGATAAATTTCTATATCAGTGTTTTAATGGCCATCCTATCTTCTTTGAGGAGAAAAAGAAAGAAATCTATGATCAGCTCTCACTTGATATCTGAAAAAGTGAGACTGACTGTTCATTGCTTTTGTTTGTTCTCTTATTTCCTGCTGCAAAACTGGAGGACAAGTATCTCTTGAAGTCCTGAAATAGCAGAGAGATGTGTTAGATCCTATTCAATCTCATTTTTTTTTCTCCTTTTCAGAAGGCTATATGGTGATATTAAGGGAATAATACCTAGTGAAATGTAGCTAATTATTTCAGAGAGGACACAACTTGTCCATTCCACCCCTCCCCATGCCTAGGTCTAGACTCCGGTCATTGAGTAGACTTTGTTCAAGAATGAATAGAAATCCTCTTTTCAGCTGAACTGAGAAACCAGTGGAATCCTTAGCTGAGAAGAGTCTGCCCACAGTTTATCAGCTGCATTAGTATTCTCTTCAATGCTGGTGACCATGATTATGGTTTAAACTTTATTTCTGGGACTAAACATTAAGTTAGTGAGTAACAGATACCTTCCTGTTTATAAGTACTCACATTTGTTTTAACCATACAGTTTACAATGCAGTTATCTCTTATTATATAGGTATCATAAATGGCTTTCTTAAGTATAGAATTCTCTTTGCAGAAAAACGTAATTCTAGAAAACAGTACCTTATATATAATTAATATAATTTTCATACTCAGGAGGTAATTATGCTATGGCTGTTCAACTTGTACAGCATATTTCTCTACAAGCAGATTGATTTTATTCATTCAGTGTCTCTCTTCTTGACAGTATGCAATGCAACCCCCACAACRATCTCGACAACTCCTGAAATCTGAAGCTCTTGTTCACCCCTTCTAGCAAACTGATCAGGAGTGGTATCATGAACAGACTGGGATGAGCAGACCCAGAGCAGAGGAAAGAGATGCACAGAAATTTCTTCAGAGAGCCAAGTGTGTTTTTAAGTGATCGCAGATATAGCTGCAAGCAAACCTAATTACAGGAATGTATTCATCTGCATTTAGGAGGTCAATGCTCAAGGAATTTCAAGACAATCTCCAAACAATAGCTTCCCTAAAATCCCACTTCGCAGTTTTTACCATGAGAGGGACCATCACAAAGACCTGACAAGTAAGATGCGGCAGAGCTGAATAAAAGTGTCAGTATTGGACCTATTGTGAATACATTAGTATTTTCAGCAGGTCCCCCGTATGTCAGAAGGAAGATGACAACTACCTCAAGGCAGTGACAGTCTAAATTAGACAGACAGTATAGCTGAAAAATTTAATGTCTTAGGTAAACCAAGAGAGGTCAAAATGCAGCGTGGTGAGGATGCGTTATCTTACTTCAAGGACTTCAAGGAAGAAACCAGTTCATGTATGGGCTGCTTCCTCTAATTCTGAATTCTCAGAGCTTATGAATAACTGTTTATGTACTAACAGCCCACAGGGATTTGGTAAAATGGCTACAGCATAAAACTGAAAAATAATTGAAATAAATAAAGTACTATCTAGCACTATCCTTGTTTATTCAATGCATCTGATATTAACATTCTGATGTCTTATGCTCGTAATACATAATAGGAAACGAAAATGTCACAAAATCAATACCTTCTAACAGCAGAGGGAAATGTCACAAATTATCCCGTTCTCATTATAGTTTTCAGACAGTAATTTCACAAGCCTCCAAGGGATTAGGAAAGCTGAGTATATTTTTG
Source organism: Rhea americana (assembly GCF_003343005.1). NCBI lineage: Eukaryota > Metazoa > Chordata > Aves > Rheiformes > Rheidae > Rhea > Rhea americana. The sequence continues at coordinate 10,363,957 of NW_028186756.1, forward strand.
CTCTACTCTCAGATGTCAGTTTTATTGTATATGATCTAGGCAGTGAAGGTTCCCTGCTCAGGAAAAAGTCAGAAATCAATTGTTTTGCCTATGAGATTCTTTTGTGAGGCTGTTAGCTGCCTTTGTAAGTGAGAAACTACCAAATTCCGTGACTCTACTTAAATTACTATGAAATAAAAAATTACACTCTAACCTCTTCCTTGCATGAAGTGTAGTAGATACTTATGCAGGATGTTGAAGGGTGTTGCTAATGAATAAAGGTTGCATATTCTTAAGAAAAAAATATGAATTAATTATATGTAATAGACCTCATAACTCTTCGATATCTTCCTACAGGCACTTTCTCACTTTTTTTTTTTTTTTTTTTTTTAACTGAGGATTGTGTTCTGGTTAATCTTGCCTAGATAAGCATGAGTCTAGCAGAACTTGTCTAGAAGTCCATCATAATCCTGGTGACAGCATCTGTAAATCTAGCAGTACTGCTATCGTAGTGGATACACCAAATATATTAAAGTGCAGTTAGGAGCTGTGGTGTCAGGTATACATATGTTTTACCAAGTTGATTCACTTACTGTTTTACTCCTGTTCTTAATCCTCTGATCAGCCATTGCTCCGTATGTGTTAGTTGATATCTAGGCTCCACTTTGGAGAGAGACGAGCTCAGTTATCGTGAGTTCCAGCACCTACCCGTTACAGACAATATGGAAGCCCAAGCCCACCTGCCTCACTTGGCTTGACAACAAGGACTTACKTTTTGTAGTACATAATAAGAACAGCTGCAGCTATTCGTTTCATGTGAGCCAGAACCCCAGGGTATTTTATATCACATTAAGAAATCCTGAGAAAGACATTCTGTGCGAGTCAAATAGATGCTATGGGGCCACTATCCCCATCTATGGTTCCTTCACACATAAAGGTGAATCATACTGATAAAAAAAATTAGACTGCAGGGGTAGTACTAATCATGGCTATACAATCAATACCGAATTCTGTGCGTAAAATACAAAGTAGTGTTGCAATAATTTGGAAAAGAATAATAACTCGGGGGTAAACTCCCAAAATAGGAATTAAATATTCAAGTCTTTCATTATGAAATGTCTCCAGTTCTGATACAGTGTGCTAAGAGAATATTCTGTCCAAATACAAATACTATCCCTGACTTCTCCCAGTCTTTCTTCATCAAAATATGAGCTACTGTAAAAGAGATATAACTGAAAGCATATAACTAGTACAAATATGAAAAGGCTGTGATTTTTAATGACATCTGCTTCCCACCAAAATTTTGTGCAGAGTTTTAGTACTTACCGGACTGTAGGACTCTGGAAGTTCAGATGGTTGCGGAGTGCTAAAAAGATTGGATGAGATCCAAGTTTCTCTGTAAGAGGAAGGCCTAATGGCTTCTACAGAAATTCACAGCATTCACATGAGACCTCTAAGTAGCTCTGGAGTTCAGTAAAGCATATGATTTCTTTGAAGAGGACAGTTTCCTGATAAAGTATGTATTAATAAAATATACAAACTTAAATTACTTAATAATGTTGAAGTGCATTGGAAACTGAAGCCAGAGTCAGCATCTAGTCCTTACAGTACATTACATGGTCACTCGCTGTTTGTTGGAGGGGCAGGGCGTGCGGCCCGTCTCCCRTCCCGAGGCTCGGGATGCCGTGTCCAGCCTACTCCTGACTAGGATAAAACCCCGAGTACGCTGTCCCCGTGCCCTGCGCGCCTTGTGGGAAGGAGGGAGCACGACGCGTAGCCCCGCTGGGGTCTCAACCTGAATAATCTGAGCATAGCAGGATAGGCTTCTGCCCRAGCCTTCAAGCGTAGAAAGCGCGGCAAGGGAAAACTAGTATGATAACRTTGTGCCATATTTAACTTGCTGTTTTATTAGCACAAAATATCGAARGCCCAAATTCTGAGCTCTGAGGATGTCCACACATACAGTCCACAGTCCATATCCTGGGCGTTGGCTATAGGGATAAAGATTAAACTCTCTCGGTGGACTAAAAGAGGTGGAAAAATAACCCAGCCAGGGAAAAAAAGCAGGGTTTATTCACTGACAAATCTGAAAAATGTATCCATCAGTCATTTCTGCCATTATACACTTCACGATCTATGAATGATGAATGTATTAATTAGGCGTAGGGAGCTATGGTTGGGAGCAGGAATGGCTCACAACAGAAGTAACAGATGAAAATGACAGCTTTCGGTTTTTTCTGGATAAAGCTGACTTAAATACAAACACACACATCTCACTGATCAGCTGAGAAAAAGAATTCGTTGGTGTTCTTTAATCCAGAATTATCACACTGCATGAGAAGCTATTTTGAAGTCTACTGTTTTCTTTCTGGTTCCAGATCACTCTCTTGTTTTTATTTCCATGAGACTTCTCTTCAGACATGTGCACATGCAARGATTTGTGTGCTGCCAAATATAAAAAGAAAAAAAAGTCAAAAAATACACTCGGGGGGGAGCAAAAGAGATGACCTATATTTTTTTCTCTGGGTGAKGTTTCTATATGGTATTAAAATCAGTCCGGTAGGGCACCCGACTTTCAGTTCTGTCCAAGAATTTTTATGGCGATGCTTCTATTTATTTCATTATTGCCTATCTGAAACTTTCATGAGTAATAAATGGCCGTTTTTCCACCAAGGAGGAAAGGATGCAAACAATCTTTCTCATTATCTCATTATTCGTATCTCCCTTATACATGCAGGTGAGTGAAATCTAGGCCGTAATACAGCTTTGCCATTGGCTTTAATTTCACGTGGCATGCCTGCCCACCGTTTATGCTGCTTGAGGARCTAGGCTTCCTGATGCGATTAGAAGGATATGGCACATAAGAGAGCTGGCCTGCATTAAAAGGACATTTATAACACACATTCCTTCTGAGTGCAGCAGAGCTACCTCAGGGCAGCTCTGTTACATCCTCCAGGAGGGCTGTTTTTTTTTTTTTTTTTTTTTTTTTTTTTGCTTAGGCACTTAGCAGAGCATTAACTCCAGAAAATTGTGCCATTTCAATGACCTTTAGATTCTAAACTGAGCAAAGTTGAATTTCCTGGTTTCTTCATTTCTCTGTATTAGTTTCTTTCCCTTCCTGTGATTGTATTAAAGCTATTAGTGTTTTCCTTTCGGACTATAATCCAGCYAGGATTTATCCAATGAAATGTCGTTGGGAGGTCTGGGGGTTTGAGTTCTGAATTTTTTTCTTGATGTTCTGGTAGTATTCCAGCTGAACACCAATTTGTTAATCCTTAGCAATCATTTAAATCTTTACTGTGTCAAGGAGTTTAAAAACAATAACAAAAACAGGTATGGTACAGCACAGTGCTAACAATAAGGAAAATCTGATTTCCTCAAAGTGGAAAGATTTAATGGGTCAATTATACCCCAAAAGTGACGTTGAATATGCTTATGTCTTTGTTTTCTTTAAGCTTGCTTCTGAATATGACTTCAGCTGCATATGAAAAATCATAATTACTGTGTTTATTTGCAGCATGACCAACACCTGTAGAACATGGGCTGATTGGCTGTGCAATTACGTCAACRCTGTGCATTGACCTTGAATTGTAAGAGGGCCAGCTGCCAGAAAAAGAGATCTTTAGTTTCATTGACTCATTAAATTAAATCTCATTTTAACAAAAATAATCATGGGTGAATCACCATATGTTCTTGAGTTTTAGGAGACTGAGGAGATTTGCAGATAATCAGAGTCTGGAGCTGTTCTTTTGAACTAGAATTTTTTCAGCATTTCTGTTTAAGCTGCATTTACTGTCAAGTTAAACGTGAAGTTTTGAAACAGTAGGCCAGAAGAGGTAAAGATATAAATGATACTGGACTTGCACACTGTCTGTCAATGGATGTAAGTAGTAATTTTAGTCACTTCATTTTGAAGTAATTTAGCAGTTAGTGACTAAAGTAAATATTAAAATGACTAAAGTAAACACATAAGAAGGACTTATGTGGTTTCAGAAATAACTGTGATTTTTTTTTTTAACTACTACACTGACATGTTTCCATATTGCGTCCTGAATTAAATGTAATGCAAGCACTTACAGTAGTCAAATGTGATTCAGTGATCAAAATGGAAAGGAGATGAGCAAGGAAATCTGCTGTGAGAAATAAACAAAATCTTAGTATGAAGAAAATCCAAGTGAATAGGGGCACCATCTGTTCTCTTACAGTTGTTCTTACATTCATCACTAAACAATTTATGGCTACTAAAGTACAGATGCAACCAATCACATCTTGCAGAACGTGGAGAAATGGGTTTCTTTTGACCCAAAACAGAATTTTTGCCTGGGACCAACACCTCCTTTTTTCCCCCTCTTCCCATCCTCCTATAAATCTAGAAAGACATAAATAGTTCCAACACATTTAAAAAAGCTCTATCATTACTTATGACTTTCTATCAAACAACATGAATTCAACTTAATTTATTAAAATTATAAAATTTGCTGAAACTTGGATGACAAGAAACTGAAAAACTTCCCTCTGAACTGGACTATCGGGATGAAGTTTCATAAAAACAAATACAATTTCAGAGGCTTCTAGATTTGTCTTTTGCTTGTACTATCCACCTAAAATATTCTTTCTTAGACATTAATTCACATCATAAGCAACTATATTGTAGCAGCTCCCAGGGTCACTTCCATCACGAGGCATTCAAGCCCGTCAGGATTGCTCGCGGTCTCTATTACTAGTGCTGTCTTTGAATCTCCATTTTTTCCATCCCAAACGACGCCGTTGGTGATCTACTCTCAGTGATTCTGCCTGACAGGCAGCCACAGAGCACTTTTAAATGAACGCCGATGAAGCCAGTCACTTCTTGGGTGTTAAATTATGTATTGCTGTTTATTTCTTAAAAAAAAAAATCTGAAACTAGATCCTACACACACCCTTCATCAAAATGATCGCAATCTGCCTCCGAACGCTGTTTCCTGGGACTGTTCCTGCTCTTATTCTAAGACATTTCGTTGTCTTTCTCATGAGAAATAACAGCCAGTTCTGTATGTCGCTTCCCAAAGAAAAACTCCTGAAGACCTTTCCGCAAGGCAGTGCCTCACTAACACAGACATCTGCGCTAATCAGCGCTGAACTTTAGAGGCACTGATTTGTGCTGTTTAATACAAACCCCTGTGGTTTGGGAAGGCTCAGTTTTTGCAGACTGGGTTTGCACACCCTTTGCTTCTTTGAAGTAAGCTGTAAGACTGCCCATTGATCTCTTGCTTTTTGTTATGATCACTGTAAAAGTTTTCCGGAGCGCATTGCATGTCATGTTGCTGACTGATTTCTGCATAAAACAAAAYTGTGGTGAGCTGTGAAACTTAAAAAAGAGAATAGGTGATAAAGAGAATATTATGTTGCATTAGATGGTAAGAAGATGTGTCAACTTCAAAGATTAAATCAAGATCATTATGCAAGATTCTTTTGTTAAATAAATGATGTTTAGAGGAACAGAAATGGGAAGAAGAATTGAAAAGTGGATGGAATAAAAATATTTTCATARCAAAATACTGTATGTAAATAATACACATTATTTATTTCTCAAAACTGAGTAAACGTGGTATGTAAAAGAATAAATTGGACCTGTTAGACTGAAGTGCTATGTGCAGATTAATGGTCTTAGCCACAGCTCCTTGGCACTACCTTTATTCTTGGCCAGTAACAGCTTTACTGTTTTATTTCTCAGAAGCTATGAACTTCAGCTAAATCAACAAGTTATACTGCTCTATGGAAAATATTTAAAAGATGTGRAAATTTTTCTTATGCAGATGTTTGCAAAATAACACGCAATTTTAAACTGATATACTGACAACTGCCTTTCATTCATTGTGTTGGAAAGATTCTGACAGAATGAATAACTGCCAGCAAGAAGAAGGTATTTACCTGTGGACCCGGGGGGCAGGTGAGAGCTATCATAGCAAAAGACTGATGAACAAGAGCTRTTAGAGATACAATATTTGAAGCACACAACAAACAAGTATTTCTGTAAATGAACTTAAATTATCATATGAGGATCATGGAGTTGGAAACTATGATATTTTAAAGGTGGTCCTATATTCYAGAAAGCAATTACTAGCCTCACTTTCTGCTCCTCATTTTGACTTTTCATGAAAATTTACTTTTTCTTATATCAATGCTAAAAGTATATTGTGTTTTCCTAATGTTACTCTTGCAGAGCCATCATTACAAGGGGGAGATGAAGAGGAGGGAAACAAGAGGGAGAAGAAAGCAGGCTGAATTTTCTTTTTGCTATTGCATGAACATCATGTATTTTCACATATAAACCTRGCCACAGGTAAAAGGGGTCATCAGAGTGGTAAGCAGGAATGCCACCAGGCACGTCATTTGAAGACAGTGGCATGCTGAGCAGTAGACACTTGTGTGGCTCCACCCTTGGCTGGTACCACAAAAGCCCCAGAGGCAGCAGTCACAGGAAAAAAAAATCTGTAGAAACCATAACTGTGTATGTTATGTCAAAGCTTAATATAGATATGCTTTAAGCAAAAGGGAGCAGCACATCCTYTGATACCTAAGTTCAGCTAGTTAAATACTTCACTAATTAAGAACCGCACTACGCTATTACTTCTGTGTACAAAAACCTCACAAGTTCTTATACTAATCACACAGTGCAAGTGTGAGACGCTCTGCAAGACCCCTTCGAACAAGCCTGTCCTCTGCGTGACGGATGCCTCGGTTCTGATGCTTAGCAACATTCCTTGCAACCTGAGTTCTGACAAAGATGAAATGACCTGAATACTCAACTGATTGAGTTAGACCACATGTCTCCACAGTGTTTATGCAGATTTTTTAGGCATAAACCACATGCAGGAGATGGATGCAGAATTCCTACAAGAGAASCCAAAGTCAGAAGAAAATATATTACACGTTAAAGAAAGAATAGTGTTGGATCTTCAGGATGACACACACGTCATGGTGATCCAATCTATTTTCCAAAGATAACATATTCAAATGTATTTTCTTCTTCAGCTTGATCCAGCTCTGCTCCAATGAATATGGCAACAGGCTTTATCCCCTTTCAATTTACCCAGGTGCCAAGCAGTTGGCATTTAGGGTAGCCTGTTCTTTTCTCCTGTTTGGGGGAAGTCCATGTCTCAGGTATCCAAACTGTGTCTAATTTCTGTTTTCTAGACTAGCTAAAGATATTATTGTTGGGAAGCCCCTGAATGCTGTTAAAATTTTCTGTCTTGATTTGTTTCTTCTCTTTGCAATTAAACCAGAATACTACTTACAACCAAGAAATATAGTAGCTTATTGTGCAACCACTTTACAATTACAGAAGGTGCTGTTACCACATATTTGGACTTCAGTCTATCTAGGAGGACAGAACAAACCAAAACGAACTGTCCATAAGGCCTAAGGCAAATGAACCTCACCATCTTCCGTTCATTGTGAATGCTGTTATGTTTTTCCTATTGATAAATTCTTAAAAAATTAGGACAATCTCATGACAGCTATGTGCCTTAAACTGATATGATAACAGAGAAGATCATGACATGCACACTAACAATTCTGCTTGCAGAAAATTTTAAAAGGAACAAATGCACTGACTAGTCTAAATATTATTGTAAAGATCATACCTTTTAATGTCAGCTTCTATTCAAATAGATCACAAAATATTTCCAGAATCACAAGTGTATTTGTTTTTTGTTTTTTCTTAATCTGGATCAGCAGAAGGCAATGCAGAATCCCTTTCCTGTCCATCAAAACTAGCTCTGACGGTRTTCATATGACTTCTCGTCACGTCAGAACGCTGCTTTACCCACACTAATTAGCCTGGACATAGACTGACTAGATTTTCCTATGCTAGAGCTAATGCCGGCAGCAGCAGCTTTGGGATCCTTGCACTTCACTCAACTGCATACAGAAGTAATAACCAACAGCTCTGACCTCTGTGGAGGCACTGAATTTTTTCTGCACTGGAACAAAGCAGCTGCCGCAAAGCCTGAGAGCAGTTCAGAAGCAAACAAGGAAAAAGTTGTGTGATTATGAAAGGAAAATCCTAAATGCTACTCAGAAAGATAGAGAGGGAAAATGGAGGGTGTTCTGAATAAGATTTACTCACTGCTGACACAGTTTCTTAATTACAGTGCCAAGCTGATAGTGCTACCTGTGGGAATTATAATAAGTAAGTGCTACCTGTGGGAATTATAATAATTCCTTAGAACTAGCAACAGAGAGGCAAACAAAAGATGGTAGAAATATATAAAGGAGTACCTTGTTTTAAGAAAAAAAAATCAAATTTTCATATATGTTTATGTAGTACTCAGTGAATTCAGATGCAATTATACTTGCAAAGAGCACAAAAATATGCTGCATAAGTCAAAGATTCAGGTCAAACGCTGAAGATGARGAAGATCAGTATATCTACATAGGTCTTAATAAAGCTTATTAACTACTAGCAAATCTGGCTAAACATACATATATCACATCTATATATATCATATATATTGGTCCACATACAGCCATAAAGATAGCAAAATTAAATAATAGATGAAAACACCATCTGGGCACTGAAATTGTGGGTCTACATTTAGGTTGACAGAGAGCTGTTTGGCATGATGTATGCAAGAAGCTATTTTAATTTCTAAAGCAAAATATGAAGTGGGTGATTACAATCCTGACAGCAGCCGGGACTCTGGGATACTAAAGACAGAGCTTTGCAAGCTGCAGTAGGTGTAAGGGGCAGCAGGAATAAAATTCGTTTAACCATTTCGACAACAACAACAAAACCTTTTGGCTGAGCCTTGTTTGAGCTGTGAGGGTGAGAGTCTCCCTGATTAATTTTAATCCTTCTCTTCCCTCCTTTTGCCCGACAGAAGGTCTGAGCCTCCCTCCAGCTGAGCGGCTGCTGCATGTGCTGCATCAGAACGTGCAGCAACCACCAGCGTTTGGGAGGGCCTCAGCTAACTTTTGTCAATCTATGTAAAACGTGACCAAATATTAGTTATAATGCATTTATCCTGCCTGCAATGTGCTAAGCTCTGAAAAAAAAGATTGTATTTTACTAGTATTATTGATGTACGTTTTACAGTGCTCAAAGGCTAATACAGTGATTTTAAAAACAGATATAAGTCTCGCACACAATACCAAATCATTTTAAATGTCGCAGCTTTATCTTCTTGGCAAATGAATTCACCTAAAATATAGGCCTAAAAACGTGCCCTCAATCACTTCAAAATTATTTAAAGAAGCATCTTTAAAAGTAGGTTATAACTTACCAGATTTCATATTAGAGCAAAACAGTACAAAATCCCCAATGTACAAAAATCAAACTGTGAACATGCAAGCCTGTAGACAGATAAGGTTCAGCAGAGCAAAGCTTAATCTAAAGAAGTATATGTTTATCCTGACAGTCTCTTTCTTCCCTTGCTATTTTTTCTTCTTTCTTCTATTTTTCATTATTTTAGAAACTCCAGTACCTTCCCCAGTGTGGTTAGAAAAAAAATCACTCAAATATCAAAGCTGTATTTCTATGCCAACATACTGTTTTCTAGTTGTATTTTATACCTATCCATGTGACAGCAGTATTGCTTATCTGTGTTTCATCATTAGCAAAAAGGTAATAAAACTTGTAATAAGGAACTTTCTAATTAGGACGATGGGTTGTAGTTAAATATAGGTATAACATTTCAGAACATTTGATCCTCAAATACCTCTAAAATTTAGCACCATTATGCACTGAGGGTGGCAACTGGAAAAAGGAGATCACCTCTTCTCACCTTGGTACTAATTAGCTTCTGTTTAATGCCATCTAATCTCAGGGAGGATTTTGCATTGTTTTGTATGTTATTTGGAGACAGGGACAGGTAATTGGTAGTATAAATACAGCCTGATTTCTCTGGTTTTTTATTTGTTGATAATTCCAGAGAAAACATATATATATAAAAAAAATGCAATTTATGTTAAGTAGTAATATCCTGAGCAACAGTCTCAAATTATTCAGAACTACATTTCTGCTTTATGTAGTTGAATCTAGCTAAAGGTAAAGGACACAGTCTGAACATAAACCACTGAAAAAATGCAACAGACTGTACTGAGGAAGGACTTTCTCCCTGATAGAAGATRTTTAAGGACAAGTTGTGTGAATTTTTCTTGAAGTGAGGAGAGCAGAGGTTGAAGCAGCTGGAACAATCCTATATGCCAGCATACTCCTACATACCACCCACTACATCAAGTCATCTCACTCCAGATTGCTAGCTTGTACAATACACATAATGCAACTGCAGTCATGCAAGATGCACTGTCTGAAACAAAGGCAACAAAATTATGCACACACACACACACCCCTTTCTTCATGAGAGCTGAAAAATACTTTTGCATCTAAAAATGAATGTAAGCAAAATACTGTCGCCATAAATAATGCCTATATGAAACATTTTTCTGCACGTCCCAGGAATTTAATAAAGTTGAAACAGCCTGATAGATTGTAAAGTCTTTCTTTCTGTTTGTGAAATATACACAGAAGTCACAACAATTTAAATAACTCATCCTTGCACAAAATCATTCAACAATTTTGGGCAAATTCTGTTTTGCAGGCATGACTTTGATAAGGGTGGCTATTAAAGAATCAAGCTGAATTACTTGCTCTTCCCCAAACTCCTCACGTGACGCTGGGCAAAGCCATAAAAGAGCTTAGAACATTTAAAGTGTGCTTTAAGTTGCTTTTAGGTGTTTATAATTCATCTCAAATTCATAAGTCATTTCCGTAGGAAACTGCAGTTGTGCTCCTGCACATCCCTCTGAGGTTTTCCATCATGTAAGTGCATCGCTTTGCTTCTTTATTTACACCAAATTTTTTTCAGGGTTCATTCAGCGTAGCATGTCTCTAAGCTAGCGAAGGGGCCAAATGTGTGTGCTACAGCTACATTTTTGGGTAAGACTTTACTGAAAACTTTGTCTATCTTTCAGGTGAGGCAGATTTGAACCAAATCTCAATTCTCACCTCTTTCTAGGTGAAGTCAAGCTGGCATCTTTCGATAATAAATGATAGTGTGAAAGCATTGCTTGTTATACCCAACTTCAAACACGCATCCTCCGTTTGTAAGGGTCAAAAGATAGTTTTGAATCCAAAAAAAATAAGCAAAATACTGTTGCCGTAAATAATGCCTATAGCATCTGAAGAGACAGCAAAGGTGTCTGATGAGTGCTGTTATCTCAGGCTGAGGGGGAGAAGCAGAGATGGAAGAGACTGCGCTTAGACCTCTATGCCACACGCAGCTTTGAAAATATTACATCTCAAGCACAACTTAATAGTATCCTGCACACACTCCAAGAGAAGAGCAAGAGGACWTGGTGTAGAGGTTTTGAAATTAGAAAGACATCCTTATGAGCAATCCATGAGAGTGCCAAGCTGCAGAGGTCCTTTAACTGCACTACCCTGTTAAGGCTTGGCCTTCAAATAGTAGTAATAAGTAGTCATTAGTTTCTTAAAAATTAGTCCACAGTCTAAGGAAACTTTCGCAGGAAACTTTCACAGGAAAGTGAAATCAGCAAGTAAACTAACTATCTGCATTTTTCCCAAACCAAAGACAGTAAAATCACTTGTCATAAACAACTCAGCAAGAACAGCATATTTTCGTGTTGCCTCAAGTCAACCAAGAGCCAACTCCATGACTTTTGTAACACACCTCTCAGTTGTGGTATTTGGYGTGAGAAAGCCATAGAAAAGATCCATGCATACTTTTCAGAAGTTGAATCCTGCTATCATTCTTATATGGTCATACAATGAACTTAAGAAATGCAAAAACCTTACGAAGGAAAGATGCTGTTGCAAATTTGCTGTTTCCTATGTAGTTTTTTTTTTTTTCAGACTTGATCAGTTTTTCTCCCATTACATTGTTCTTGAAAATATAACATTTTCCTGTAGTGTTTCTACTTTGCTCTTTTAATTGCTTGATATTTTAYAAACCGTGCTTAGATCTCCTCCATCTAATGTACAAATTAAAGTAAAATGTCAGACTCTTACCCTTACGAAGCCTCTGATACAAAATATCTTGATTTCTAAAAATTAGGTGAGCATTTAGATTACAATTTTCTCCAAAGTCCATTGAAAGCCAAAGAATATTTTTGTCATGTTTGACATACTGTTATTGTTTCATTATTGTTTTCTTCAGTGTTTCAGAAATGACTCTCTGCTGTGATAATATTTCAGTTCTGTGCAAAATCGGTGCTAGACATAATCTGCAAAATGATTTACATTTGTTAAATCTACTGACTAATTATAAATGAGTTTCTTTGACTCACAAACAAGGAAAAATCTTGGATTTTCCTGATAAAGTATATAATGGCTATTTGGATATGTTATTCAAATTTCCGTTGAACTAAAGAAAGAGAAAATCATGAACTCTAATGTGTTTGAACATGTATTAGCTACCAAAGACATAAGAACATGCAGTTTGTAAAGCAAAACAAATTAGACAGATAAACATCAATAATTTAGCATTTATCTTTCAGTGGAGCAGTTGCTTTTCTTTGTACTCCTACAGTCTTTATAGAAAGGGATATAATCCTTTCATCTGGAGAAAAGGCTTGGAGAATCTGATATCTTTGTCCGATGTATAGCTTGTTGGTAACTGAGCAGATACCATATCCATTTCATACTGCTATGAAAAATTACTAAATCTAATTAAATGTCTATTTCTTGCTCTCCTCCCCATAGTTCTGTAAAAGGTGTTTTGAACAAACAAAAAGGTTATTTATAATGGATGATATCAAGTTATGATCAATACTCATGTAAAATTTAGCATCCGATTTAACAGTTTGATACAATGCAAAAAAGGTAAATAATGCATGAAGCTCTTCCTCCATGAGTGCCACTTCACACCAGTTAAGCTGTAAAGGGTGTTCATTTAAAATACAACCTGGACTATTGCAAACATCAAGTTAGAAGCTAGCTGTTCCATAAGCATAGTTAAATTGAATAATTACAGTCTCGCACCACACAGCCGTCCGGAACAAAAACTGTTTATGCTCCTCTTTAACGATAAACCTTTGACAGGAATGCTTTTAAAGATGCGTGGGCAGGCAGTGCTGAGCGCAGGATGGGTGGGGGCCTGCAGCTCTGAAATTATTAATGAGCTGCAGGAATCAGTCTTTCGTTGAATTAATAATAATTAATCACATTTTCCTGGCTCCGGTGAAAGTCAACCAGTAACTGGCCAAACACAGCTATTTATCACTCTGAGGTGCTGATTATTCAATTTGCTAGTCCTTTAGGACAGGATTATTCTCACCCAACTTTAGTCAACTAACCAGTAGATACCTAGTTCTTAGCTATTTGTAGGTCGGTCAATGAAGAGACACAAGCATCTCTAGAAGTTGCCTTTTCCCTCTAGGTGAGATTTCTCACTTGCGGCCTGTGGGACGACTTGTGGGACGCCAGAAGTTCTGCATGCGCCCGCATTGCGTTGAGAGGGAGCTTAGATCTCAGACTGGAGTTTAGACAGTTTATATTAAATGGGATATGCAGCTAGTGGAGAGTACTGGATATTTGAAACCTCCTGTTTCAAATTCCCATACAGACGGGATTTGTAGAGCTACTTTAAGCACAACCTTTTGTAACACTTGGGTGTTAAGAATAAACTGCGTTCCATGTAAAGGCTACCATATTAACACAATACTAATCTTATAATTCCAGGCAATTCTTTTTCACAGTCCTGTGTAAATGTCAGTCATTTGAAAGATATAGAAAATAAAAATAAAACATGTGAAATAATTAAAAATATCTCAATTTAATGCTACATTTGAGAAATCTACTCAATCTGTCACAGAGACAGCATGTCAGAAAATGTATCTTGCAAGTGGTTCTCAGGTTAGACAAGGTAAGCCCATTTTATCCTTTCAATATAATGCTATTTCTTCCCCAATAATGATAGCTGTGGCAATTTCTTTCTTCCATTCTGTTATTGAAGGAGGATTAAGATATTTCTAATGTCATAAAAGTACTCTTTGAGAGTGATGGTTATTAAAAAAAGTGCTCTAAAATTAGATGATTCAAAGATGTCAGGATTCGTGCCTAACAGACAAGTTTAGCAGGTAATGACTAGGATGCACTCGCTTTCTACTGGTCTAGACACTTCTGCAGATAGATGGAAGCAATTTTCTTTGAGGACAAAGGAAAAAAAAATCATGGAACAAAAATACTGGAGAATACTGACCTTCAGCTCTCTGTCAGGTCTGGATGATTGGATGAATATAGACTAAGCAAGGTTCAGAAATATTTTATAATCCTTTATTACCGTAGGGAAGACAATGAAGGAGAGGGAGGTTAGTTCACATTTTTTAAAAATATTGCAGTTTTATGCAAAGATAGTTGTTTAATTCATTATTTGGCAAGGGCATGGGTTATACTGGAGGGCTGTCAATCTTGCAGTGCTAACACTGTCGTATAAAAGCAAGCTACACAGATCTGAAACAGTATCAGACAGAAGGAGCATACCTCCCCGTGCTGGTGCATCACTGGCCGGATTTGTAGCTAAAATCAGGCCTGCAGAATCTGTATTGTCACTTGTAAACTTTTTATTTTTATTTTTATTGCTAGTTTTTCCTCTACGCGTTATTACCCTTTGTCCTGAGCCAGGGCCAGCTGACACCAGGGTCAACAAATTGCTCCCTTTCCCTGGTGCTCTCCTTTCCCGTTCGAGCTCCTCAGATCCCGACTGCTCCTTTTCACACATCCACTGGAGTTTCTGATCTGCTTCCTCATAAACCTCACACTCACGTGAAGGGCATGGGTCAGTGATATTCCTACGCCCCAGCGTATTTCCTCTTATTTCCTTCTGACCACTTTGAGACTGCTGTTAAACCTCTGCCCCTTTGCTCCTCAGACACAGGCTTCCTCCCCTCAGCGAGGCAATTGTTGAATTGACTCCCAATGAAATTAAAAACAAACAAACAAACAAAAACCCCTTGGATTTGACTGCTTGAGGATGACCCTGGCATATGCGGCTCTTATTCCCAAATCCCACGTGCCACCCGAAGAAGAGAGGTGTGCACTGGAACGGCACGTCTCTTGTGTGCACGGTGGAGACCATGTTTCTCAGCTTGAAGCTAAATAGTGAATTAGGCAGGAGGCTGAAACCCTTTCTTGCAGCATTTTCTTTGTTATAATGCATACCAATTACTTAACTGTTTTGAAATACAGTGTTTTCTTCTAATTCTGAGTAATACTTTTAGAATATGGTGCATGTGGGGGCACTTCCACTTAGATTCTGTCTCACCATGTACACACACCTATCTCAAAAAGTACTTCCTATTTTCATGTCTTTATTTTGTTTCTTGCAAACTTAGCGTGTTGAAGTGAAGGCTGTTCRGTCTTCCTGAAATTGGATATGATTACTATGATTTGAAAACTAAGTTGTTCAGTTACTTCATGCTCTAAATAAATGATATTTGTATGGCTCGAGAGGATGCTGAGGCAGGTCCGACCGAGCCGCCATTCAGGTTTTCAGTAATATAAATCATTGCCTGAAAAACTGCTGAGAAATTTAATTGTCTTCCAGAGCCTGGGAGCTGCATCTTGTAAAGGTGAGAATGACAAGGTTGTTGTCAACACTGAGTTGAAAACACATTTTGAAGAAAGTACTTCAGCTAAGTGCAGGATGTAAAGCTATTGCCTTTTCCAAGGTTCGACAGCTGAATATGAAAGGGGATAGAAGCATTCTTGTCGTGTCGCCTTCCTAAGCTGAAAGTAAATAGTAGACAGACATTGTGTGCGAACAGCTTAGCTTGGCGCGTTGAATAAAGAACCCTATGGCCATTATCAGAGACTAGTTTGCTTTTCAGAAACTCAATTTGATTGTATGAACAGATGAAGGGAAAGTTTCATGGTGTCTCAAGGGCAGTGTTTGTGATACATTTTTAAATACTTCTGGTTGAGCCTTGAAATTCCTAGTGAGGCAAAGTTCTCACTGATCTCCGTGTCTTAAGCAAGGACCCAGGATGGGGCTCTTTAATAATACTGCTAGTATCTGGAAACACTCTCTATCCTGCCCAAAGAATAGCTGTGATTAGTGCAGTACCCCACAGCATTGTTTATAACAACTTAAATTACCGGTTACTATTTTTCAAAAGGAAAAAAAAAAAAGCCTTGTTAATTGTTAATTAACAATCAAGATTTTAATTACACAACACCCCAATAGTCATGGAAATTTCTACTTCACGAATACTGAATGATAGAATATCAACAGTCAGAGCCTAAATATGTGCATAGAGCATTATACTGTGTTGAAATGCTGTATTCATCAACTCTCCACAAGTTTTTTTGATGATAAGCTATCAGACTAATGCAGTTTTCCAGCAATATTGCAGCATATTTACATCCCTAATCGTGTGCATACGTATTACAGAAGGAAAACCTCTTTGTCTTTTTYAGATGTAGCTTTCTTACAAGATCTCTCAGCACAGGAAGGAGACCAGATTTTGGTGCTCTAAGCAAACGGGCGTCTGTCCCGGAGGCTGCCGGGCGCGTGCCGACCGCGCGTGCCTGAGCTGGAGCAGCGCGTCGGACGCGGTCCRAGCTCCCCGGCCACTGCCAGCACGAACCGAGGCAGAGAAGCGTGCCAAAGCGCTAGCCCGGTCGCTGCCCGGACCCCTCGGCAGACACGAGCCACCCAGACRCGTGAACTGGCGAGGCAGGTGCTGCGCGGGTGCTGCCGGTCCTGCCCGGGCTCGCAGCCCCAGACACTGCGCCCGCTCCCCGCGGGGCCACCGCGGCCTTCAGAGCAGCGCGGGCGAGGGGCCGCCGCCCGTTTGGTTTAATGGACAGTTAGGGATCACAGTCCTTGGTCGAGAGAAAGTTCTGTGCTGCTTCGCTTAAAATACTTCAAAAATTTTCACTACATTCCTGTATCTGCTATTTAAAGAGGTGTTTGTGTTTACAAAGAAAACAGTACCATCTGTGGTGAAGATATACTCAATACATAAAACAATAAATTTCCCAAGCTGCCAGTGGAAATTATCACTGATGGTAAAACAGCCATATTCTGGAAATCTATAAACAGGCAAGTTTTAATGAAATTATTCGAGAAACAAAATGAATGACTATGACTGTACTTTTGTAGAGAAAATCTTTACAAACTTTCCCTAGGTCTAATATAATTACTCGCCCAAATTAAGTAGTTAGGTACTAAGACAAATAATAGTATGGAGGATTAAATTACTTACATTATTTTTCCTTTGAAAATACAGACACATTTTTAAATAGGAGACATGATACAGCCATATTGAAAACTATGAATACTTGCTAACACTTTCCCACTCATAAAATTTTAGAAATGATACACTGAAATTTGCAATGCTAATTTTGACTTTCAAAACAGCAGAGATGTGATTCAGCAGGAATTTTTCTCAGAAAAAAAAAGAAAAAAAAGCAGAAAGTTACCTTCTCCCACCCTTAATGCACCGAAAAAACAGCCCTGCAAAAACTTTCTGGTAGCCATGCAATCAAGACAAAATTTGAACTGTAACCAAAACATGATTGTATAAACATACCTAAAAAAAAGAAAAAAAAAGAAAAAAATCCCTTAGTACATCAGTAGCTGTTAAGTATTATGACAGGAAAAGTTTAAATAAATAGAATAGGATTTGCAGAAGCATCCAACCAGTTCTCTGTTTTACCAAACTGATAAGTTCTTTCCCTTTCTTGTCCCGAAATCCTTCCCACGCACAAAACCAGAGGTAACACTCGGACAGATTCTCTGCACGCCGCTCACCCTGTCTTTCCTCTCGCCTCCGCGGCACGCGCTCGACTCCCGGGCGCGCGTCGCCTGCCGCAGCGGGCTGTTCCCCTCGGGCTCCTTCTACCCTTCCAGCCGCGCTCCAAGCCAACGGGTGACCTCTCCACGCGTCTCCTCTCCCAGTTCTCCTTACCCTTCTGTCAGACTGACCCCGCAAGACGTTTATCCCGTGTTTAACGCTAACCGGCGGACTCAGTCGGGCGGTCCGGCTTGGCCCCTCCGTTGAGGTGCACCTATTCCACTCGCCCTGGAGCTCCTCAGTGTCTCGCACAAATAGTCTTTTTTTGCTCATTCTGCTTTCCAGCCAAACTGGCGTTTAATGCTTGTTGCCTGCTCTTCAAATAACCACTCAATATGTGAAATTTGCTAATAAGTAGTATGTGAAGTTATGGTAAATAGGGGGGAAATGACTTGTATAAACAGTTGTTTTCTTAGGTTATTTGAAGAGTTTGATTTGAACTATTCTGTCACATTGCAGTAATGAGAGTTCCTGCAAATCAAACGTTTTGCTTTATAAGACAGTTGTAAAAGTGGGCTTGATGATTTTGTCACATTTTCATGTATAATGTATGATGAACTGCACTCCCTACATTTAATACAGATTACGTATTTAAAGGAGTTCTGGAGTGTTTACTGCATTCCAGCCTCGACTCGCCACAGTAAATTCATTTGTAAATCCTCTTTCACTAAGCAGTAATAGTCAATCAGTATGAGGGTACATGGCAGCATGATGTGTTAAATATTGATGACTGTCAGTGTAATCAGTGAAGGTATTTCTCTGGGGCTCCAGATCTTAYGGGGACAGTCATGGCTGTCAATCTCAAGCTGTACAGCTCTTTTTAATATTGTTTTCAAAACAATATTGGATATARTAAGAGGTAAGGACTTAATAAGTCAGCCATGACACGTACTGTATAATATGAATTCTAAAYAAAAGGAAGCAGGAAATAAAATTGAAAAGARAGAAAGAAAACCTCCATAAAGGAACATTTTATAAAATGAACCTCACCAATTTCAGCAGGCAAACAATATGGCAGACTACACGTTTTTACCTAGGCATTTGTTTACAGACTGGTGGGGTAAGGACATAAGCAGCAGCTTTCCTAGAGAATTCTTACACAACTCTTATTCCCGAGAACCATACCTCTTAGTATACCATTTCTGATATAAGACCCTGGCAAACGATGGACGTTTTTGTGCAATACAAAATCGAAGTAGGATAGAGGCATCAAAGCCTTAGAAGCACCTAGCCCGAGAAGTAACTCCTGAAAAGAGCTCTTTCAAGTTATTTGCTTATACAAAATAGCCTGCTTTTATCAGTGGCCTATTTCCATTGCAGTGACGCTAGCTAGTCACACACAGGAGATGCAGATCTTGCCGTACGCTTAGAAGCRGCTGTTATTATATGAGAGGGCTGATTTGGATGTCTTGGAAACAGTGGCAAATGAAAAATAAGATAAYGCCCATCAACTCAGCAGGCAGCTCRTTGCAGCTCCCTGCAGAAGGTGAAATAGCATTCAGTGCCTGAGCAGTGAAGTTTCCTTCACAGCAGGCCAGAGCAAACTCCCACGGGCAAACAAACCAGCCGCCCAGCCAAAGGGCGCCCGGGAGCCGCGCGGCCCACGGGACCGTTCGCAATCTCTCCTTTCGGAGCTCGCCCCTCCCGGGGGACAGCGCTGCGGCTGGCGGGCGAGCGGGACGGGAGCACGAGGCCGCGGAGAGCTGCGGCTCCAGCTCGCGGAGCTGCTCTGCTCCTCGCTACCCTTCCTTCCCTCACCGCCGTGCGCCCGCCGCCCCGCCGGGGAGGAGCGGCCGCTGCGAGGACAGGCGCTCCTAACTCCGCTACGCTCTTCGTGCCGACGCACGGGGCTCTGCCGCCGAGCCAAACAGCGGCAAGCGTCACTGGGTCTTACAGAAGTAGCACGATTCTCAAGAGGGCTAAGATATACATGTGCATACATACATACACACATCCCAAACTGAATTTATGTCTGCAGTAACACATAAATAGCATTTTTATTCACTTAGTAAAATCAATCAGCGCCAAAGATTACTTAGTAAGAATGGGCAGTTAAATATTACATTCCAGCATTCTGTAAAGAAATCTAACCTTATTGTATGAAATATGTGCAAAATCCTCATACAGTTTCAAAAAAACCATACATCTTAAATTGTTTTCTTTTTTTGCTTTTTCTTTTCTTTTGGAGGGGAGAGTCTGAAACATTAAATAATTTCGATCCATAGATCCCATTTTTTTCTTGTTATTTCTCTTTCTTCACCTGTTTCTTTATTGCTCTTAATCCCAATTAGTGAAATTTTTTAGGTCTTGTTAATCCAC
>NW_028186756.1:10384099-10387174 GCF_003343005.1 Rhea americana
CAAATTAGTAAGGGCAACTAACTGGAAATATTCTGGTTTACAAATGAAAGTAAACCTACAAATTAACCTTCTTTTTTCCTCTAGGACTGAGTCTATCCTGTGCTGCAACAAGCTGGTATAAACACAGAGGGATCCAGGGCTTATTGAGCCCTGACACAGGCCATCTAGATTTCAGAAGTACACTTAAACAAGCATAGGTTGTGAAATCACAGTTTTATAAGCTGGGAAATAGTCATTTTCTTATAAATCAGGCTTTCTATAGCACAGTTTGCTTTTGTTAGTTTTAAATGAGAAAACAGCTCATGGTCCAGATCAGAATAAACATAAAAATAAAATAGTGAAAGCCTTACTTGCCTGTAGTGTAGCTGCATTTCCCTGCCTTCTCCCTCTGAGAAGGTACGTGAATTTGAGCAGGTGGTTGGAGTTGGATTGGAGCAACCCAGGTGACTGCAGCGTTATTGCACTAATGTGAAACTAGTGTAATTGCAATCACAGTGAGGTTGTATGAGTTTGGATTCTCACACATTGCAGTCTAATAATTTAGGCAAGTACCATAAGGATTTTAAATTAAGAAGCAAAAAAAGTAATATTGGGCTGACATATTTGTGACACAGCAAAACCCAAAAATTAAAAAAAAAAAAAAGATTGTGTGGCTTTACTTTGAACAAAGCTTTCTCTTACAACAACTGCCAGCATCTCCTGAATGTGACACATCTCCTATGAACATCTAAAAGTATCACAGTAGGTTTAATACGATGCACATATACAGAGTATTATGTGATGTATACTAGCTTACAAAAGTCATTTAATAATGATGTTGGAGGTCATTTTAGCTATAAGGAATATGATCATTAAAAAAAAAACAAAATTGGAAAAATATAATTTCAAATTTCTAGAAGGACAGGAAAACTTTTTCACCATCTTTACAAACAACAATAGCATGATCAAAGTCAAGAATGAAAGGTGGTGAGATAGAGCAACCCATCTTGAAAAATAAAGCAGATTTCTCTAAAAGTTTCACCAAGCCATCCATGCCCCCAAACTAACTTAGTTGCTAGAGCAGCTATGAGAAAGATTATTAGAAGCCTTGACTAAATTTTCATTGTAATTGTTTGCCTCAAAAAATGTTTTAAATCTGAATTTGTCCAGCTTTGAGAATGAATTCAGACAGTAAAATGTATTTTTAACCTCTCTGATGAAATATCTGAATGAAACAGATGAATATCCTCCCCACCTCCGCGGCCCCTCCTTCCCCCTGCACCCCCTGCCAAAAGGCTGGCAAACCTTCTAAAAATTGCTGTAAGTAGGTATCTCAGAAGCTGCGGTGAATTTTCTACCCTAAACTGAAAGGTTTAGCTTTAGGGTTGGTATTGTCAAGTATCAGATTACAGTGTAAAATCTCTTAGGAGAAAAATATTCTGGATCCCTTCTGACAAGGAACAAGCAGCATAGAGATAGATCACGGTTCCAAACATCCCAAAGGGATCACATTCTTATCCACTAAATATTTCTTACCTTATCGAAAATTGCAATTTTTGAATCATTTTTCTGAATAGACAAGTAAAAAAAAAACAAACAAAGAAAAAATTATCATAAGTCCTTCTAAATATCAGGAAAAACATAATTTTGTCTTTTATTTACTACTTTTTGTATGTCAGAGCAAAGCAACGGAATATGTTCTGTGGAGAAAACAACAGTGTGAATAAAATATCTTGAATATGAGAAAAGGCCATTCAGCCTAAAGAGGATTGGCCTTCGTAATACATGTGCTCCCCTAGGACGGTATCTAATTGCTTCCTGAACGACTGCAGCGCTTGTTCCAACATCTTTACCCGCTAGGCCGTTCAAGCCATACGTTATAGCCTGAGTGAGGGAGGCATGCTTTATACGTTCCGAAATTGCTTTTCTTTAACTTCAATTTATACCCTCAGCCCTATAGTTTTCATTGTGGTTACAGTGGTAACTGGCATTGATTTTACAGATACTATTTAGGGTTTAATAAACTTCAATTATCTTTTTGGCATCTTTTTATTTTCTATCCAGCTCTACTGAAAGCTCATTCTGTTATTCTTCCCTCTCCAATTTTACTCAGCTGTATGAATAATAAAACAAAAACTGCTGCATTCCTCAATCACACCATGCCTTGACTCAACTATCTTCAACTCTCCGTCAGGAATGATAATGCAGAATAATCCCAGTCTCTGAGTAAAAGGAGTGTTAACGTGCATTATACGCAGTCTTAAAATGTTCACATAATTCTATGGCATTCTGCAAAATTGTTCTCTTAAACTAGGGCTTAATTATTAAATCTGACTTACATATTCATCAACACTATCTACCACTGAAAAAAGGCACATCTGAGGAGCTAACAGTAGTTGCTGAACTGCAGACCGGTGGCTTTCTCATCACACTGCAGCTGCTCGTGGCCTGCAGAGATATCCCCGCTAGTTCGAGTACCAAAAGTTAACGTAACGGCCGGGTGTGGAAGTTGGGCTGCCTAGAATTTAGCCTACAGCAGGCTAATTCATTCTGCTGAGGAGCAGAAAATAACCCTTGTGAAATGCCATGCTGTTGCAGATTATTTAACCTGCCTTCTTAGTGAAAGTAGCCTTGCTAACGTGCTATAGCTGTGGCTGAATGACATTTTGCAGATGGATGAGAAAACAGGGCTATAAACTCAATGTAAGTAAGTGCAGTGCTGTGTTAATAGCAGATGACTCCAACTTCAGATGTGGCTTGGGAGGAGGGAGAAGAAGCACGAAAGACTATGTAGGCACAGTCCAAGAACCCTGGCATCTTTATTGCATTTGTCTTCAAAACTCTCCAATAAGTGTTAGCATCCTCAGCTGCAGTTAGAAGTCTGTTTTCTTTACTAGATATCACCAAATTACTCAGTGAGATAATGGGACTAAAGAACTGATCTTGGCTTCCCTGAATCTGAGGCTAATGCTAAATTGTCTCTATTCTGCTTCATCCATACTGTATGAGTTCTCCTGACTGAGTGTTGCTTAGGATCATAACACTGAGATGCAGTTAAATCAAAAGTTTCTAGCAGGTAGGCTGCTATCAGGGAAA
>NW_028186756.1:10387213-10395646 GCF_003343005.1 Rhea americana
TATATTAGTTGACTTTTGTGGCAAAAAAATGACTTTTTTTCTGTATGTGCACACATTTTTTTCTACTTCTTTAATCCCTCACCTATACAGATTTATCTGTTATGTAGTCTGCTCAGGACTTTTAACATGGCATTACTTTACATGTTAACTCACCTCATGATAACTCATTTGTGAAGCTAAGTCTAAAATGGCTCATAATAGTACACATATATGTAAAGGAGATACTTATAATTAGTTTTTCCTGTCTACTCCTGTCTGCTATAGGCAGGTTTTCCACAGCAATCTGTTGCTAGCCAATATCTTTTTGAAGAGTCCACCTGGAATAAAGACAGTCTTGTTCTTCTGCCTTTCCAATAAATTGATTTTGTCCAAACAATTTTCTATATCTTCAAATTCTCCCTAAACAGCCCACTCACCTACATCCCAACATCCTTGGTCTTCTTTTAAAATTAAAAAAAAAAAAATCTGAGTAACATTTTGAACTAAAAAAGTACTGAATTTTAATCTAAACAGGTGTTCTTTGAATTATAAGACTGTGAAAGAAAACTTAGCATTGTAATTAAATCCAAATTATCCAATTTCATGCCTATTAATACTATGAAGTGGAATTGTTTCTTAATCTACTTTGAAGGGTTGTTTTGATATTCAAATTGCCACTACAGAAAAAAAGTGGGTGTTTTGCAAGATATCAAGTGGACTTCTGCTGAGCCAGCAGAATTCATACTCATCTAGTTATTATAAAACTAAAGCCTCTTCTGTAAGAGAATCTTATGATACTCAGCATTTTGTGAAAAGTCTGGAATTCTGAAAATATTTCTTAGTTAATGATACCAAATTTTTATGAGAATCATAAACAAATATGTAGAATGTTCATATTTAGAACATACCTACAGAGAAAATTTTGACAAAAAAATATAATGTTTAAAGGCAAGATGTGTAGACTTATTTTACAACAGAAATTTTTTAATACAATATATATATAGCTATTTCAGAGTTGGATTCATAATAGCAATAGTGATTGGAACAAAAAGGCAGCAGGTAAATTGTCTGCAGAAGTCTAAAATCCAAATCTGGGCTCATTTTAAACATATACTGTAATAAAACATACTACATGGCTTGAAAGAGATTGGATAAAATGTGCTGTTAGTGCTCTGCTAGCGGACAGAGCGGAGACCTTGTGACCTTTGGCCTTAATCTACTAATTTTAAACATAGTGCAATCCACTTGTGCAACCACAAGTATTCAAGGTACTAAATTACTGTCTAAAGTAAACAAGAATTCTGACTTCTTTTAAGCTCACTTATCACTATCAAATTGTTCAGTTTCAAACATCTTAAAATTCTGTGTGTAAAATGTATGAGTTTAGATCTATAATGCAAGATACTGAGGCCGGTTCAGTGATAGCTTTGCATAAGTACTTCAGTGTAAGTAGAGATTTTTTTCTGGGCAGGAAATTCTAGATGTCTAACAAAACCCTAGCATATCAATTTTAATTGTTAAATGTTGTATTTTTCAAAAAGGGGAATCCATTTATTGGTGGTAAAAACGTCAACTACAAATGAAGATGCTGCAAGAGTGAGATCCATCATCTCAGTAAACAAAATGTTACACATTACAGTGACAGCTTCTGAGTTTGTTGAACAAGATTCACAGCTTCAGATGAGAGTGATATCCCTTAGCTGAAGGTAATATCTAAACACTTCTATTAAAGAATCCAGCCAGCTCAGCAGATCCTAGAAGATAACCCCAAATCTACATTCTCAACTGGGGTATGTGTTAGGAAAGCAAGTATCTTGGTCTGACTTCGTGTTCTTCATTTTCAAGCCTAGGAAGTTGTTGAAATTCTATTTATCCTAAGAATTTCCATGCGGAGAAGTAAAATATAAATGTTTAATTTCTTGTCTTGGTATTTCATAATTGTATGAAAAGCTGTTAGTACAGGAGAACTGCAAGTGTGGAGCAAATGAGCAGCTGGGAGCCGAAAGAGCTGTTATGCTCAAGCTGAAGTTGGAGTAATGGGGTCAAGCAGAGCAGAGAGAAGCGCAGGAAGAGCCAGACAATAATAAAATCCAGTTGCATAGCAAGTTTTCAGAATACTCTGGGAATGTTAGTATCACCTCTTTTCATGTTTCCTTCCCAAATTCACAAGTCACATTCGTCAGTGTTTAACGGGGAACACTCACGGCTTGCAGGAAAAGCGCTGCTGGTTGCGGCGAGCTGCCCGCCTGAGAGCAGACTCGGTTGAGCCAGACCTCGCCTTCTTCCCAGCCCTGGGAACAGTCTTATTAATTAATAATTAATTAATAATTCATAATTGCATAAATTAAATATTAATCAATATTTAATTAACTTTATTAACTTAATCTAGGGGGTGAATCAGGGCATGTGATCCTGCTGCCTCTTCTGATTTATACCTATATACCAATTTACTTCTGAATTACACCTACATTGAGATTAATCATAAGCCATGTTCTTAGAAACTGGGTTGCTTTGCAAGAGGCTACCTTGCAAGCTGCCTGTCCGTGCTGGAAGCACTGCCCCAGCGATGCAGCGTGCTGGGGTGGACGGGGGATGAAATAAGGGAACGGCGGAGGGCTGGACCGCCTTGTCAGGGTGAGCGTACATCTCCATAGTTGTTAGTCTCTGTAGTCACCAGCGTCGATGTTATTTATATCATTTGGACTCTTTAGCGTCTGCCGTGAGTTACAGAGGCAGCCCAGCACCAGCTTAAATAAAACAAGATTCACGTTTACCTCTATACTGCAACGAAGGATGTATACAACTCTGACTTCACGACTCTCAGTAGATTTTGGAAATCGCCCAGGTACCGTTGAATTAAGTGGGAGCTAGGCACTTGCACGTATTTCCACAGAGACTCTTAGGAACCTCTATAAAACATGTTTTGAATGGAAAGGAGATGCCCCAAAGCCTTGTACCGATGTGTTCTGGGCATCTTTTGTATTTGCAGGCTCCCAACTACATCAAAACGATCTGTTAAAATTTCCTGGTTCCTGACCAACATTCACGCCTCAGACTGCAATATTATTTCAGGTTTTGTTTATTTGCGAAGTGTGTTGGGGGGGGGGGAGGGACTTCTGCACGCCCTTGAGTGCACGCAGCGTTCACGCTCCGTGCGCACACCCCGCGTACGCCGGGGAGCGCGGGTGACGGCCGCCGAGCGCCGAAGCGTCCTTGAGAAGCGCAGCGCAGAAGCACCTCTCCGGCGCCGCGCAGCCTTCCCCGCGTCGCAGCGCTCGGCCCGGCATGGCAGGATGAAATGGGTTTCCTTGACTTAGGTCTCAGGACAAAAGAAGTTTCTGAGAAATGAACAAGTGAAGATCTACAGCATATTGTCTCGTACAAGATAAATTTCATAAAGCTTAACAGAATTACAGCACTGCAGAGACCAAGGAATACATTCAAATGTACTGCAAGTTAGGTTATAAAAGTTGGATTTAAAATACTTCAGTGATGAAACCGTTCCTACTTAGTGAATAACAGCTGCTCTAAATTAATTTATATTGATTAAATTTCATCTTGCCTCACAAAAACAGCTTTTAATTTGGAACATCACCATAACATCTCAATTGAAACAATTGCAAGATGAAAGCAACCACATGATGTCAGCAAATATTATCACCTTCCTAAATCATACTGAAATTAGTATTCCAGGAACCAAAAGGTTATCGCTCTATCACTTTCTCCTGTGGCTTTTGATACTCTCTGATCTATGTTTTCAAAGCAAAGTCTATTTTCAGTTTTGTCATCCTAATGACACATAACCCACCTGCTCCACTTTTTACAGCTTCCGCTTTAGAATACCCTTTTCTTCTTCAGCTTGTTTTTTTTAAGGTTCAGATCAATGCAGAAGATGAGCCGTGCCCAATATGAGTAATGCAAGACATTATTCAGGATGCAGTTAGGGAACGCACCGCAGGTAGACCAAAGATTTTGCTGTGCCCCCTCCAAGTTGACCAGAATCACCAGCAGTAGGTGCAACGCGATGCACAACCCAAGCCAGGAACTGAGTAAATACAACTGCCTCTGAGCACACAGCGACCATTTGCATCTTCCTGTTAAGAGTGACGGTACCGGAATTCCCTGGGTTTTTAAGGTGTCCCCTCACTCAGAAAAAAAAGCAAAACAAAACAAAACAAACAACCCCCCCCAAACACCTTTTCAGCCAGGTCATATCCCTCTGAGGATGTGGGGTCCAGGGCTGCTATTCCTTGGCGCTTCGCTCTGCCCACACGACCTTCCAGCTGCCGCTCCTGCTCTGGGCTCGGCCACGGCTTCCGCTCGCGCTGCAGGAGCTGGCACCTCGCTCCAGTCTCACGCTCCTTCGCTCGTTCGCCTCACAGCACCCATCAGTCCGGGTCCTGACTCCGCTCAAAACTGCTGGGTAAAGCACCTAGCAAAACGGCATTAAAGCTGATATGTTTTGGTTTCTACAAGTTTGTTAGAAGAGCTTTTCTTCTCAAAAAGGAAAAGTGCACCAGGAGTGGAAGTGATTTTTATTGTACAATGATGAAAAGCTCCCAGCTTGTTGCTTATGTATTCAAATATAGCTTATACCCTAGATATCATTAATAAGATACTTTGGGCATATTATACTTGTCTTAATTAAATAGGGCTCCCACTTGAGTAAAATGAACAGGTTTTAGCTGCTTGTTTCTTAGTCTTTCAGTCTGTTTTTTGCAGCAAGATGAGTCTCAGTTGTACAAATCTGAGACATTTACTTGATGGACTGTATTATCCTGTTTTTAAGATCTCATTCATATGCTTTTGTTTACACAAAATATACCACTTCCAGATTTAAAATGTTGATTATGCTATTTTTGCATTGAAATGTTCCTAATATTTTATCTTTCAAGCAGTATCTTGGGTGGGTTGATATATATAGTCTAAGGGTTCTTTCTATCTTCCATAAAATGAAATAAATAAACAATTAGAATGGTAGAACTTTTTTTTTATTGCTTATTTTGTTTGGTATTTAGTTGTATATAATTCTATATCTGACACCAAACTATACTCACTCAAACACAAACACAAACTATACTCTATGGCTCTTTGAAGCTTTATTAATTGTGAAGTTTTTTTCCTCCTGTTTTTCTATACTTTTTAAGAGTTCATTTTTCTAAAGCAACAATTCCTCTTTACTGAATTTAATATTGTTTTCCAGAAACATAAAAACATGTCCCAGTTACCCTTTTTCAACAATATACAGTGTTATTTTCCTATCATCTGCAATAAAACAGTGAGAGATAACACATAAATAACTGTATTAACACTAAACATGTTCATTAAGTGCCTCATTTTGAAAATGTGCTACAGCTGGCCACTTATATTTGGCTGGAAGTCAAATAATACAGGACACGCAGAAAATAAATAGCCGTCTCCTGATAAGCTACTTGGATAAATAATTCCAGACTAATCTGTGGACTGCTTACACAAAGGAGATGAGTAAGACCAAATCCTTGCTCGCTGAACTGAACGCCAGCAGAAGCCACATTTCATTCCTGGAGCACAAGTTGGGTACAGAGTTTAGAATATGAAAAATGTTATGGTGACTTGTTCAATTGGTATATACAGATGTGGATGTTCAAATTACAGGATAGAAGCACTATGATAGATGGCAGATCTGTATTACGTAATGCCAGATAACACTTTTCTTCTAGCTGAATCTTCTGCCTAAAGGCAAGTGCTGACACAAACTCATTTCTTTAGTCCACCACTATCACTCCAGCTGCCAGAGCGACAGTGTAAATATCTGGACACTCAATACTGTGCTAATTTATAGTTTATTTACCTTCCACAGCTCACTATGGTTTTTTTTTTAGGTTTAAAAATTGAGACATTTTTCTAATGGTTCTGCAGTTTGGAATACTCTGGTAGAATATTTAAAGAAGAAGATAAATTGGAAGGTCTTAAATCGAGAAAAAATCTAAGGCTACTTAGTCACTAGTAATATTTAGTTTACTAATCCCTGACTTCCTTTGCAGGTATAGTATCATCAATATTGGCATTACAGTTCTTTTATTACTTATTTCCAGCAATTCTTTTACTAAATACAGTCTATATTTTTTAATCATTCAATGAAATAAGGTTCTATGCTTCTTTTTTTTTTTTTTTTTTTTAGAGTGTTCCTTCTTGGCCTAGTTAATAGTCAATTTGAATAATTAGTAACGAATTACTTCTTTTTTTTTTCTTCTTTTTTTTTTCCAGAAGAAAGCATAGTTCCAGTATACGATTGGAGCCTTAACTCTGAACCAGAAGCATTTATACATTAAATGCTTTCATGGAGTTTATCTTTCTGTGGTTCTAGATTTACTTACAGCTTTCATGCATTAAGTAATTAGTAAGTAGGGACCTAATTTTTATTCATTGTACTCTATTTTCAATGTGATTTACTCCATCAGTATCAACGGTGTTGCTTCCTCACATACCAATATTAGGCATTATGTTATTAATTTATATATAAGTATTGCAAGGATTATTTAATGCATTCAGGAGTTATTTCAGATTTGCACTTCTCATTTGCTTGAGAGAAGAATTACTGCCAAAGAATTTCAACATCTCCATTTGTTTTTATTGCTTTAAGGAGAAATATTTTGTGGTGTTTGCTAGTTTCTTTCTTTCATTAACATGATTGGTTGATATTAAAAAACAGAACAAAACAAAACTATATTCCTTAATGAGATAAGTTCACATTAACATAAACAATTTGCCTCATTACGATTACCTGCTATTAGATCACTGGAGATATCACAGCATCCAAATCAATTTCGTAAGCGCTACCATATCGCATCCTCCTTCAAATGTTAGCACTCTACTAAATCAACGACCTGAAAGCACAAAGCTAAGGGGTAAATTCAAAAAGCATACAAACATTTCTGTAGTGTATTGCACTATCAATTTGTGTCTCCAGGACAATGGCATCTTGTTTCCTGATTTATCTACTCTATCTTTTAGATATATGATCAGATACCTGCAGGTTAGATCTGCTGGTTACAGGAGATCTATCTGTCTAAGCTTTATCAATGCTTTTGTATAGATATAATATGCTAAAAACACTAGCATATGAGTAGACTTTTAATCTCTAATGTTTGTACACACTTATCTCCCCTTTCGTATTCTTAATTAATTGCAGTTATCTTGTATTTGGCAAGTAGACTACTGATAATTACAGGAACTCATAGCCTGATTTTAAACAGTTACTAGTCCAATTTACATCAGGTGACATCAATGACTTACCCAGAGTTAAGTGAAGAAACCAAAATCGGGATCTCTACAGCTGAAGCTACACCATAGCTCTCCTCAGTTTCAAAACATCCAGGTATTTCTTTGAACCAGCTCTTCTGTTTTAGAGCATCTTTGTTGGTCTCTTTGCTGTTCAACAATAATTATGTTGAATATAGTTAATGAACTTTCAGTGTGGTCAAGAAAAGGTCCTCTCTGGGATGTTTATTCAAGTAAATCATCCAGTGCCAGGACACACTGTCTGGCATCAAAGCCAACCGGTATGGGCTATCCTTATCCACACAGCCCTTCTCCTGCCCTCAGAGTGTGATCGTATGCAGCCTGCTTACTTTCTGGGAATGACCCCTAGCCTGTGGTAAACCCCCCGAACTGGACCCAGAAACTGCTTTGGAGAGTGCTAGTTGGTACAGGCCATGAGAAAGCAAGCCAATAGCGAGCCAAAAGCAAGCCAATAGTAAGCTTTTTTGGTTTCTTCCTCCTCACGCTTGTCCGTGAACAGATGGCTGTGCTGCTGACCTCTCTTGGGCTCCTTCAGAATAATCTTGTATAAACTCACACTCAGTCAGACACACCCATAGGTTTTAAATCAGTTCTTTCTCTGTGGGAAATCTCGTACATTAAGTTCCACAGAGGACACTAGCGGGTTCATTGGCTTGCAGAAGTTCAGCCTCTTTTCCAATCAATTATGGGCTACGTATGTAGCCTTTAAGGTCTATGTTTTGGCCTCTTTGGCTGGCAAGAGGGGCAAAGGAAGACAAGTAGGTCACACAGCTCTCCTGAGCTCTGCATTTATGCTATACATCTCATCCTAGGATTGAGCCTTCAACTCTGCATTTTTGGTTTCAGCTCTTTTTGTCACTATCTTCTCCTATTTTAAGGATTCAAACCTTTTTTTTTTTTTTTTTTTTTTTTTTGGGGGATTTTTTTTTTTTCTTCCTCACTTTCACTAATTTAGTATTTCATTCATTTTTTTTTTTCTCACCTTTAGAGGAAAGCTGAATGACCAGAGATGACGCCATTAATTCTTAAAATTAATTCTTAAAGGTCAATCACCCTCTGGCGATCCCATCATTTATTGCTTTTCCTTATTTCTCTCTGCCCTCTCTTTTGTGCTGCTTCCTCTCTTGCCTTTCCACCTCTCTTTCTGTTCACTGAGTTTTTTCTTTCTTTTTT